>NC_139512.1:166718532-166763786 GCF_947247035.1 Vipera ursinii
TGTAGAAGAACATAAGAACTCAGTACAGAAGAAAGATCACACATCTTCACTAGTACAACACATAAACACTACGGGACACAACATCAATTTTGAAGGTACAAAAACAATCGCCAAAATAGAACATCTCAATAGCAGAATAATCAGAGAAGCCATTGAAATAGAAAAACACCCAGACAGTATGAACAAGCGAGACGACACCTCCCGCCTACATGACATTTGGAAACCAGCATTGATAGAGAAACGAATTTCAGCAAACAAGGATTTAAAAAACCAACAAACAACCCCAAATGCCACCAGCCCCAGCAAGACTCATCCACACCCAGAACAAAAACTCCCCCACACAGAAGACAGAACAAGTCAAGCAAAAGTGCCATCACCCAAGCAGAAGAACGCACACACGAACCTGACTGACCCATACCAGAGATACATAGCAGGTCCTCGAACTCGGAGCCAAACCAAAGCTCTGGAGGCCACTACACAGCCCACTCCTCAGGACACCAAGTCACAACACTAACCACGCCTCCACCCAATCGGAGGACACCCCCACCCAATCAGAAAGCAGCCACGCCTCCACCCAGTCAGAACACAGCCCCACCGGCAGTTGGAAGGAAAGGAACAGCCAGACCACGCATTGCTCCTGGAAGCAGCAGGAGGAACACTCCGGCCTGATGATGACGGATGGGATTTCGTCGAAACGTCGCCACAACTTTCTGAAGATGAAAGGAACGCGGGAAGAAACCCGAGACTCTAGATCTACACATACAGACACCCGCGAGAATCTACGAAAACATGTATGTGTATATATATATATATATATATATATATATATATATATATATATATATATATATATATATATATATATATATATATATATATATATATATATATATATATATGTAGATCTTTGGTCATTTGGGTTTTTTCCCACGTAGAAGTGGAGGTATCAGGGCAATGTTTCAATGAAATCTCATCCATCATCCTCAGGCTGGTGACTTCAGCTTCGTTCTTCTGGGAGAAGTGTGTGATAGTGGCTTTTTTCTTCTTTTTTAAACTGCCAGGGGGGGGTGTTCTGTGGGTGGAGGCTTGGCTGTGTTCTGATGGGGTGGAGGTGTGCTCTGATTGGGTGGGGGCTTAGCTGTGTTCTGATTGGGTGGGAGTGTGTTTTGAATGGGGGCTGTGTTCTGTGTTCCCACCCAATCAGCACACAGCTAAGCCCCCATGACCTCTTGGAAAATTCCAGGAGCCAAGCTTACTCCGAACTGCAACTGGTCTACCTGGAACGCCCCCTTGTGGGTGACTATGGTTTGCGCTTCAGCAGCCTCCAGGTCGACTGGTAGCTGCTGATAAGCCTGAGCGAGGTCCAGCTTCGCAAATAGCGATCCGCCCTGCAGGGATGCAAGGATGCTGCTGACCACAGGAACCAGGTATAAGTGGGCACTCAGGGCTCGGTTAATGGTCCCCTTATAGTCAGTGCAAATTCTGACCTCACCATTTGATTTGACGGGTGTCACGATGGGGGTTTCCCATTCTGCTCCCTCAACCGGAGTTAACACCCCCTTGTCTACCAGCTTGTCAAGCTCCCGTTCTATTTTATGCTTTAAAGCGAACGGGATTCTCCTAGCCTTTATCCTAATGGGTTGGACCTGCGGGTTTAACTTAAAAGAAATTGGGGCATTCCTGGCACTTCTGTTCCGCCACTGCTGGTCTTGCTTCTCTCGGGTTGTCTCGGTTGGTGGTGGACGGTCGAGGGCCACGGTGTATCGTGTCCACTTCAGTTACTGGCCACTCATCCTTGCTGCAGCCGCTCACCTGGTGGATGTCTCCTCCGGGTCCACTGGCTATTGCGTCCAATTCTTCCGTCATGTCCCAGGCTAGGAACTCCTCCTGGATGTCTCTCAGGGTCAGTTTTGGCTTGGCGAACAGCTTCTGCCGCAGTTTCCGCTCCCTCAGGCCACAGACTATGCGATCCTGCAGCCTAATCTCAAGGTTTTCAAAATTACAGAGGCAGTCTGCCTGTCTTAGGGCGGCCATATACTGCTTGGCTGACTCACCTGGACGTTGGTCCCGCTTCTCAAAACGGTACCTCCACGCGATCTCTGACATGTCCGGTCGGAAATGCTCAGTCAGCTTGGCCAGGAGCTCTTTTTAGCTGACAGCGTGGATGTTGTCTGGTGAGCAGAGACCAACCGCCAGCTGGTAGGTGTCCGTCCCGCAGCTGCACAGCAACGCCACCACTCTCTGGCCATCATCCTCGACCCCATTCGCCCAGAGGTAGCTGTCCCACGAATGATTCCCACTCTTCGGGACGGTTGCTGTTAAAGAGAGGATACTGACCCAGCTGTGTCATCTTGCTGCCTCGGGTTGTCCTGCTCTGGTGCCGCTGCATCTCGGATGCTGGAACCAGACGTGGTCGCTTCCACGGCTAGCAATGTTCGGGGCAGGATCCCACCTTCATCGCCAGTGTAAAGTAGCGTGGTCACACACAGAGATGGACACTCAGCTGGGTGAGAAGACTTCTTTATTGAGGTCAGGAACGAAGCTGGGGAAAGGGGGTTACCTGGTGTACCTTTATACCTGCCCAGGTGAATACCAACCAATGGATTCAAACCTGGGCTTTCCGCCAGTGCAGGTGGCCAATAGATTTAAACCCTGGCTTCCCGCCAGAGCTGGCTATATCCCGGGGCTGTCAAACTCATTTAAACCAGGCTTTCCCGCCAAATGCAGTTATAGCCTGGAGCTGTCCAGCCCCGCGCCTCCTGCTGTGCTGACAGCCTGTGCATGCTTTAGTCGCATACACTACAGGTAAATTAATCCATTAATCCTAAATGGCCCCTGAACATAGATAAATAAAACAATTCTAAAGGGGTTTTTTTCCTGAATGCTTCTTATGAAAGAATTTTAATGGGTTTATAAATATTAATACAATAAGCCATGTAAAACTATCTAATTAAAAGATGGGTGAGTTTTTATTATCAGCTTGTAAAAGTTGCTAATAAAAGGTTCCTATTATGCGACAGAGCTGTGTGTATCTTCAACTACGGAGATGTGCAAGCATTTAAAATTCTATCTTGTAGCAACACTTTTCAAAACTAGTCCCCTGCTTATCCTCTGGATAAGACCAGAGCAGAATGGAACACAGTCACACTCAGAGATTTGACAGTTTGAATAACTCTGTTAAGGTTGGACATTATTAACCTCACACTGCATTATAGTTGGCACAAACAATTTGTATTAGCCCCCTCCCTACCCCAAAAATAAAATATCAAATGTAACAGAAGTGAGATTTGAATAAGTATTTTTCTGGACGTAGCTGAGACTCTTTGCCAGTCATTGGCTTAATAGACAAATTATTGACCGGGAGAACTTTCATCATCACTGGAAGTTAATATATATGGTGCAATTGGGTCCCCTTGGACTGAACACTTTATTTTTAAATAGATGCATGTTCATTTGATGCAAATTCTAGCAATTCACCAAACAAAATTATGTACGGAAGCTTACATAGCTAGTTTCCCAGTTCTGTCTCTTTCGTTTAATAAAGCTGTAGGCTTTTACACTCAATTTATGTTATATATGCCTTCCTTTCAGCTGCTCTACCAAAAAGAAAGCTGTAAAACAAGCTTAATGGAGCTAGGATCTCTTCCCCAACACATTGTATTCACTGAAACTCCTGGGAGAAATCTGGTTTTTTATAGCTCAGCTAACGCTAAAATAATGTTTTTTAGCTACCTAGTGCCTAACCCAATAACCAGTCAGCTCTGTTATGTGGTAGCATAAACTTTGAAATATAGGCTGTATGCTTCCCAAGAAGTGGAATCAACCAAGGTAACTTGGCATTGCACAGGAAATTTACTTGTAATTTAATCTGGTTTTATTGCACTGCAATCTGGTTTTATTGCAATGGGTAGAGTAAAAAACAACATATGCACCCATTTTCTTTTCTTTTTCCCCCCCTTTTTGGGGGGGGAACATACAGACTATTGAAAATCAAATATTGTCCCAAAGTTAGTAAAAGGAAAGCACAGGATTTCCTTTTTTTCCACCTTCAAAAAATCCATAGTTCTCCCCACAGGCAAGACAGAAAAAATGTTCAACCTCCTTTAATGTTCAACCCATACTATATCTAAGCTTAATCCACAGGATATACCTCGACCTTTTGAGGAACTGAAGAATTATGTGTGGTGGGTAGATAAATAGGGAGCCCTCATACCAAAGAACCCACTGAGCTATAAGGACAAGGGGCATCGTGTTCTTCTAACAGGAATTGTAACCTAGTTGGACAAATGAATTAACCCAACTGCAGGGATGTGTACATTTGGAAAGTCAGGAGCTTTCTCATAAAACAAGATAGTACTTGGGGAGCTTCCTGATCAATAAAATATTCCCTTGGTGCATGTGATAAATCAATCCCTAGCCCTAATTAGCCATCATCTTCTTCCATTCTTCCAGGGTGTTTCCCATTTTTCCTTAATTGCTTTCTTCCTGTCTGAGCAATCACCACACTTCTTCATCCATGACCTACTGATGCTCACTATGCCCTTAAGTCCTTACATGGCATGGGTCCGGAATACCTCGGGGACCACCTGCTGCCGGCGTCAACTCCCCTCCGCCCCGTGCGTTCCCACAGAGAGGGCCTCCTCAGGGTGCCTCCAGTCAGAAAATGTCGGCTGGTGGCCTCCAGGGGGAGGGCCTTCTCTGTGGGCGCTCCGGCTTTGTGGAACCAGCTGCCGGTTGAGCTCCGGATGGCACCGGATCTCCGCTCCTTCCGTCGCGGGTTAAAGACCCATTTATTTGAACAAGCTGGCCTGGCCTGATGGGGAATCACTTAGGGTTTTAATATTTATATATGTTTTTATTGTTTTTATTGTGGGCAATAATTTAATTCTTTTTTAATTTTTGTATTTTTGTAGTTTTAAGATATGCCCTGTTCACCGCCCTGAGTCCTTCGGGAGAAGGGCGGTATAAAAATTTAATAAATAATAATAATAATAATAATTAGTAGCAGCCATGAGCAAGAGGATCTTTGCATAAATCCACCTTGTGTGCCAGTTGCCCCCAGACCTGGACCAGGAAGTTCTACTCACATTTTTTTTATGACTTAGTCACTTCCCAGTTGGACCAATCTTTATTTACTGGGAGTTGCAATGTGGTCATTAGGTGAAGTGGTCACTAAGTGAAACTGCAACTGTGCTTATGATCTTGCTTCAGCTTTCCTTTGCTTCACTGATTTATGAAGGTTGCAAATGCAAGGATTGGGGATAAAGTTACTTTTTCATCATTGTTGTAGTCTCCAATGTTCGCTAAAAGAGGAAGTTGCTAAACAAGGTTTGCCTGTATTGCAGTGGGTTCTTGATGTGTTTGAAAGCTGAAGCTGGTCCAGAATCCAGCAGCACAGGAAGTTTGGGACATACAATGTATGTCCACATCACACCACTGTTGCACAATCCACACTGGCATGCAGGAGTTTTCTGGTTGCAATTCAAGGTGCTGGAAATTAAAATCTCTAAATAATAATAATAATAATAATAATAATAATAATAATAATAATAATAATAATAATAATAATAATAATAATAATAATAGACACACACCCCATCCCATTGAAAACAAAAGAAGGAACTTATCCACATCATCTCCCAGTATTCCACTGCCATTGATTTTGGTAAAAAGAATTAAATGGTGCCCACCTGGTTTAAAGTGCTTGTATTGTGATTAAGAGTGCACAATCTTTGGTATGATCTATACCTGTATCTGTCTTTAGTCATCTTAAGACACTACACTCCTCCTACAAGCTGAAGCATTTATTTCCTCGTGATGTAGTTCAACAGCTTCTTTTGAGACCTTAGCTTGAAAAGAAAATCTCCAAGGTCTTTAGAATGGTAGTGCTAACAAAACAATTGCAACTTGCTAGAGACATTACTTCATCTGTCAAGTATGGCACAGCTGTGCAGGCACATTACAAAGGTTTAAGAGTCATTACAAACCTAGAACTAAGGAGAAATTTCCTGACAGTGGAACAACCTGCCTCCAGAAGCTGTGAATGCTCCAACACTAGAAGTTTTTAAGAAGAGACTGGAGAACCATTTGTTTGAAATGGTATCGGGTTGGACTAGAAGACCTCCAAGCAGGGGGTTGGACTAGAAGACCTCCAAGGTCCCTTCCAACTCTATTATTATTATTATTATTATTATTATTATTATTATTATTATTATTATTATTATTATTGATCATCGCACAGTCAGCCAGATGTTCAGACTGGATTTGGCATTTTTGTCTACCTATCGAGTCCTTACAAAGGACTTGGGATAGGCAGATGTGGATGTGGATGTGGATTTATTTATTTATTTATTTTTATTTTTATTCCATTTATATCCCGCCCTTCTCCGAAGACTCAGGGCGGCTTACAAGCTTAGCAGTAGCCTTCATTCTATGTATATGCCTGCTTATTAGGGCTTTCGCACACACACACCCCAAGCGGCATTATTACAAAGTCAGCTTAATTGCCCCCAACAATCTGGGTCCTCATTTTACCTACCTCGGAAGGATGGAAGGCTGAGTCAAGCTTGAGCCTGTTGGGATGCGAACCTGCACTAATTGCAGGCAGCTGGTGTTACTTAAGGAGGCATTAGCCCACTTTGCCACCAAGGATTATTATCATCATTATTATTGTTGTTGTTGTTATTGTTGTTGTTGTTGTTATCTTTCAAATGATAGGAAGGAAGGGAGGGAGGGAGGGAGGAAGGCCTTTAAAACACATAGTTCACCATTTCTCACAAAAAAGATACCACTTACAACAAACCAATAATATCGTTGCAGCTTTTAAAACAAATTAAAACATCTTTTTAATAAAGGTTCCTAACACAAGCTATTGGAGGATCTGAAAGAGCTGCCTGGATTTGTTATCATCAGCGAGAGTAAGCAACTTCGTCCTGAACTTCAACAGAACTTGACCTCATTCAATCTCTATTGGTTTCCCTTACGCTGTGCAGTACTTAAAAGCATTTTAGACCTCAGGTTCACTCAGCTTATAAGTGAGGCAGAAAAACACAATAGTAGTCTAGTTTGTATTCCCTCAAAGAATAAAATGTTTTGATGCAATTTGTCAAAAGTCAGAATGGTGCTTTAATGGTCAATTTACTTTAAATGCTTGCAGTTATTGCCAAGCACAAAGCTTAGTACAGAAATCATTTTTCAGAAGAATGTACTCAGATGGATTTAATTTGCTAATATAAACAGTATCTATATTTTCTTTGCTTCCCTATTCTGTCTAGAGTTTATAAAACAGTATCAACATTTTCATATTGTTAGGGCCTGTTTGCAGTTCAATCTGTCCAGTATCATTCACATGCAGTGGTAAAATAAAAAACAAAACCATATTTTAAAACCATAGAAAAGATTATATCAATTTGCCCCAAACTCTACAACACCAAGAAATTGGAAGATAACTTTTTGATTAAGAAAATCCTGGGGATCATATCTTTTTTGCCTAAAATCTGGAATTGTTCTCCACTTCATGCAGTTGGAAATTTTATCCAAAACAGTAATCACATAACAAGCAGGAGAACACAATTCCTGATATATTTAAAATGAGGGTAAAATGAATGAACAAAGGCAGGACTTTATGAAAGATAATGCTGCAAACTTCAAAAATAAGCTAATTTTGATATAGCTTTTGATAGTTTTGATATTTGCCAAAGCAGAAATAAAATCTGGTCCTAAATTTTAGAAAATCTAGAGCTGATATCACTCAGCTCTACCAGAAATCTTTTCCAGGAGTGCTACATAAAAGATTTTAAAGGATGAAAGAAAAATGGAATGATAAATATGTAGAGAATTACTTCAAAAACACTATAGTAAAAGTTACACAAGTTTTATAACTATTTCCACTAACAGCTCAGCTCACCTAATTAAAATTTATATTGCATTTTGAAGACGACAGCTACTCAAGCAAAAGTTTATCTCCCAAATAGATCCAAATTCCTTGATTTATACTGATGATCAGAATGTTAATGTTTCTAAAGTAGTATTTATTTAATTGTCTCATTAAGGCCCATTGTGGACATGAAGTATTGAAATAAGACTTCCCAGAAAATAAAAGAAGTGCTGGAAAGGGTGAGGGAGTTTGCAACACAATTTGAAAATAGCAAAAATAGGTCTGATGGCCCAAGATAAAAGACCCTTACAGAAAAATTGGGGTCAAAGCCTTTTGTGCGTAGCAGATAAATCCAGAAGCAATTTAAGATGTTCTGTCGGCTCAGGGTAAAAAATAATTGATATTTGATCAATGTGATGTTGGAAGCAGCCTGGTTTTAGGCGCACTTACTGTAGAAAATCATTAACCAGAAACTTTTTAAACATATCTAGCATAATAAATGAAAGCAAATGAAACCAATCCCATATAATAAAGGCTAAATGGTAAAGCACAATAAAAATTGTGTCCCCAGAGAGCCACACACGGCATTTAATGCAAGGGATGATGGTTGCTTCCTAGCAGATGATGAATATAAAAACTGGCCTACTTGAGTGAAGATCCTTATTTAAGCCATATCCCAAATGAGCTTGCCTCTAGAAAGACCATCCCCTTGCTAAGGAGAGATCATCAAAAGGAGGACACTCACTCAGTCATAATCTTATTAAAATTACTATTATGGAGCTATTTGCCAGGATATTTGGCAACTACCTGCAACCCCTTGTTCACTGAATGTAGAGGCAAAAAGATCATTTTCAATGATTAATAAGAAGAAAACAGCCTTTACAGTATTCCGTATTTCAAAATTTTATTCTTCACAGATTTGTTAACAGTTGAAAGTTAGTTCATGTCATTTAAAATATCTACTTTTTATTAGATGATAAAAAATATACAGGAATATTCTAAGGATACAATTCTGAAAGATTTCTCGTCAACAGTGTATTAGTTATTAGAGCTTGCTTATTTAAAAGATAAGGAGTTGAGATGAACTTCTAACGGGCTTCTTGGATATCTCTCGCATATCTCCCTACCAATGGCTAGAAGATTAACTATTCTTTCAGGCCATGTCCTTATACTGCAGGCTTCATCTCCTGCACAGGGAATTGCTGAGTCCAGCTAACTTTATCTGATTGGATGTTAAAATGGGGTTTTCTATCTAGCAGCCCTTGCTATTTGCTTGATTTGTGGGCTGTGATCATTTCTTCATCTTGCTTTCACCTGGTTTGTTATTCTTCCATCTCTCCTTTTTTTTTTGGGGGGGGGGCTTATTAACCACAAGAGGACCTATCAATTTGATGAATAAATGAATAATAAAACAAGAGGTAACAACTGGGGAAGGTGTATCCCAGTTCCTATTAGCAACTTTTATTACTCCTCCAATTGCCAAAAATTTCCCTCCATGGTCATTCTGGCACAATCGCCCACGAGGCATCTGATATATGAGGACTAGTCAGGCATCTGATATATGAGGACTAGTCAGGCATTACAAAGGCTCTGTCAGGACCCACCCCAATCCAGAGTGTCAGTCACAACTGGATTAGGGAATTTGCAAATGCAAAGGGGAGAGTAAATGATGAGTAGGCCAGACAAGGACTGCTCAGTTTAGTAATGAAGAGTGAACTCAGTAATTCCTTATTCCTCAAGAACCAGTAAAAGCAAAGAAAGGGAGCAAGAAAAAAAAACATTGGTGATGGGCACTCCAAGATCCTGTCTAAACATATTTTGGCGATGGGGTTGCTAATCCAAGTCTTAGAATCCCGTGCAGGAAATTAAGTACCGTACTCAATGGGATAAGGTGTTCCATCAAGACTGTCAGGACCCACCCCAATCCACGTCTTAGGAAAACAAAAACTCTTGGAGTCAGCTCTAGTCCAAAAGGAATTTTTACTAGGACATGCTTGGTTGTGGAAATACAAGACAGGACTTAGTATTGTTTGACAAATTGAAACTCTATAAAGGGATCCTGGTTCAACCCCCCTTCTCTCAACCCCATTTGGTCAGCCCCCCATCATTTTACTTCATGTCATCCCTTTTGTGGGGAAAAAAGAACTTCGAATCTTTATGGTTATTGCCTTCTTCCTCTACAGTTTCAAATGGAGACACAGGCCAGATGCCTTCTTCTCTAACCCTCCCTTTTGTTCCCCCAGTTCAAAAGGTTTCCCTTGGTCTTTGAAATAACCTAAGGCAGGCTGAATCCACATGTGCTCCTTCTTCCTCGGGAGATGGCAGATTCCATGGGGGGGGGAAATAATGTTTTAAACATACAGTACATTTATGAATGTGATATAAATGAATTCTGACAGGCTCCTTATTTATGTAAGAGAATAAATGCCCTGACAGGAAGCTGGTGGAGCAGCCTTGGCAGAAGAGGTAGACTCCACTAACACTTGTCAATTACAGCCTACCTTCCCCATGTCAGTGAGCAAGAAATCAAGAGGGAAAGCAAAAAAATAATAATAATAACAAGCAGTGAGTGAGGAAGATAAGCAAAAAAGAGTGGGAACAAGGCAGAATAGCAAGAGAGTTGGAGTGACAGAATAAACAAGCAATAAGAGGATTGGTGGGGAGGGCAACAGAGAGTAAGCTGTAGATGAGCCATGGAACATGATGAGCAAGGAAGAAAAACTCCTTGAGGATATGAGAAAAGACAAGCAAGTTAAAAAGATGAAGTGGGGGGTGGGGAGAGAAAGCAGTGCCTCATCAGTGAATCGGGGGCCTTTCCTCAGGAGAGGTAAAATCCCCCACCCTCCACCAATAAATCTTAGTACTGAATATCTGACAATCTCCCCTTCTTTGTAAGCCCTTCTGCACATTAAGAAGAATGATTGGTGGATACTTTACTGGTCAGTAGGAAATCGATCAATCAATATTCTTAACTGGTTCCACATTAAAGCTAGTAACACCACATCACTCACCAATCCTTTATCAAGACTGAATAGATTGACTGCCAGCATTTTTTTTTTCTGTCATTCTATCAGCCGAAGGAAAAGCCTATTAAAATGGTTGTCTGGCTGTGCCCGGTGAAGTTGAATTTATAGACGTTAAACACATTTTTTTTCTACCCTAGTTTCAGAATCTTTCAAATTCTCTACTATGCAGATGGGATAGCTTTCTATTCCTTTGCTTGCTCATTTATTTGCTTGCTTGCTTGCTTGTACAGTTTCATATGCTACCTACCTCATAGGACTTACCTAGAAGAATAGAATAAAACACAGTGAATCCTGTTAAAGCTAACTAAAAACAGCCCTTTCACCATAGGCAGCCAAATGTCCCGAGGTATAATTACGAAGTCCTAAGGCAGAAAATTGGGCTTCTGAACCTTAGGAGCAAAGTGATTCAGGGCTACTGATTATAAATGCTGAACATTTCCTATCTGCATCCCTTCACTTTGTATGGGGTGCAATGTCTGAATACACCCTTCTTTAAAGAAGACAGGGCAAGTTGAATCTTATTGGGAAAGATGTTCCACAAGTACCCAGGGACTGCAACATGTAGGGCTTTAAAAATAATATCACCCCTTTGCATTGGCCTTGGAAGCATAACCAAACGCAATTACCATAGACTAGGTGTCACATTTCTAAACCTTCAACCTCAGTTACTAGAAGAGCTATCTATTTTGCCTCAGATATAGCCGACCTCTAAATTTTCTATAAAGTTTAAGGACTCCATGTAGCATGGGGTGAGGAGATAACGGCATAAGTCGCTGTTGCCGGGACCTCCCAGTCCAAAATGGTCACAAAATGTACACTGGCTGAAGCTGGTAAAACCCTCCCCACAATCAAATGCCCCTCCCCAAATCCCCAAGTCCCAAGATTGTGGACTTTCTTCAAGTCCACTGATAGTCAAAGCAGGAACTACAAGAAAGGCACATGAATCAACAAAAGCTTTATATTGTAGGGATTTATTCTGAATCAAGCCCATGGATGGGAGATGGGTCAAAACAAGCAGCATGGTCCTTGGGGCAGTATGATCAAAGCTTTGTCCTTTGTACATGTTGTGTAGTCGGTTCGTTGCAGGCAATAAGCGAGTCGAAGATTCCAAACAGTAACATGCTCTATTGAAGTCAAGCAGAACAGAACTGAAAAAGTGGCTGCTGCGCAGCTATTTATAAGGTTGGCCACTAGGTGGTGGCCAATAGATTTGAAGGAAGCCATTCCTGCCCCAAATCTACCAATGATAGTCTCGGAGACAACAAGTCTGGCTTAGTCAGTAGCCGCTACACATACACACCAATGAGCAACCGTTAATGCAGCATTTACATAGACACATGAATCAGTACAAGCAAAAACCCCAATACATTACACCACATAAAATGTTGACAGCACACAAAAGATTTAGGGCTTGGATGTGCTGCTTCAAGCACCATCCTGCCTGTTTCTTGACTGGTTTTTTTATTTCCAGATATTTAAGAACATTCAAATATCAAGTAAAACCCTAAATTTATAAATTTATACAGTACAAATTTCTATAGATACATTGGAGCCTATATGAAACTTCCTCTGCTTAACAGACTAGCTCAGGGGTAGGCAACCTTGGCTCTTTTATGACTCGTGGACTTCAACTCCCAGAATTCCTGAGCCGGCTGGCTCAGGAATTCTGGGAGTTGGAAGTCCACGAGTCATAAAAGAGCCAAGGTTACCTACCCCTGAACTAGCTTGATATAGTACCATATGTGTTATTGTCTGCAAGATGTAATGTATCAATAAGCATATAATACAAGTTGTTTACAACTCCAGCAGATTTTATACTTAAAATGTCCTTCAAGACAGACCAAGGTTTTAAATGTTAAGCTAAATATTGTACTTAAAAGTAGTTAAACTTCATTTTCCATTTGTTTTATTTATATTTGTGATTCTTCATCCCATATGCAATTATAAGAACATGAATATGCTTTAAGTGCATTTCAATCATTGTCATATTCATAGAATGTCAATTTAATATTATAAAAATGCCCCCAAAAGTTATTTCTTATTTCTAAACAAAATGATGGATTTAAATGACATTATATAAAAACAGAACATTATTGAAACAAGGAAAGATAGTGCAACCCGTAATGTGTTTTTTTCTGTTTGTTCAACTAAAGATTGAGATACTGAAACATAATCAACTTGAAAAGAAATCTGAAGTAGAACTGCAGAAAAAATTCCATAGAACTGCTAAATTAATTCCAACATATACGCCTTCTGCATACAAATATTAAATTTAAATTGGTATTATATAATGACACTAATTAAAATCTCCAGCCATCATCATCTGACTATTTTTTTAAAAAAGCAAAACAGCAATCTGTAAAGGTACATAACAAATTGTTATCTTTAATAGGAATATAATGATTAATAAATGCAACAGAAAGACTTATATTGAAAACATCATTCTAGATCATTTATCTTTTTCCCACATAAATGTTGAGAATCTATTAATCAAATTTACTAGACTTTCAGCAGATTTTGTATTCTTATTAATGAGATACTGTAAGTACATGGATTTAGGTAGGTGGAATCTGTAAGTTCTCTTTATTACACACAGAGATTTTATTATTGTGGTTTTAAATAAATTTTCATTTATTAATTATTTTCCTTGGTTTTGCCACTTTATCTATCAGCTCCAAATCTCAGAATGTATTGCCATCCTGTTTAACCTGAATTTTGGGATAGGTCATATTTCCTTATGGTTTTATCACCATATATTATATTATGGAAAATATAGGATGACCACAAGATCTGGACAAATATATCTGGATCCACACAGATTTTAAAAAATGAAAATTTTCAAGATACTATGTAGTATTGTAACATATTCAATAATACTGAATCAACAAATATTTTTATTTGGAACAAATACAGAAAAGGGATAAGTCTAGATTTTTTTTCTCTCTTGTCATGTCATTAAATGTCTATTTTTATTATGATGAAGGTACTAAAAAAATTTGCTCAACATAGAATGTGTTTACATTACAAGATTTATTATTAACTGGACAAAATCAAAACCTCTCTAGTCTTTTGCTACACAGTGATTTATCATACTTAATTGGTTTCAATACCTTCAAATAAACAGCACAGCAATAAAAGAATTATACAATCAAGGGAAAATATTGTGAATCTTGAAAAAAATTCTAAAATCTTGTAATTCATAATATAGAACATTTGTTAGGCACAATTTATAAGCAACTAATGAAGTACACCTCAATCTAAATAATCAAAAGATTGTATGGATACATGGATGCAAATCTGAATATATTTACAGAGATGGAATAGTGGGAAATCCAATGAACAACGAATTTACTCCAAATACAGTATACTTAAAGATAATTGATGCAAGATGTTTTGTTGTTGGTACTTCAGTTTAAAATTGCTAAAATGAATATGTGGTTTTTTTTTCCTTGAAATGCTGGTAATATAATTAAGAGATTGGATCCTTCTTCCAGATGCAGTGGTAATGGTGCAAAACCCAAGAATATTGGAAAATTTTCCAGAGTAGAATTTTTTTAAAAAGAATGATACAACCATTCCAGCCTGAAATATTTTTATTACATTTTACTAAGCCATGTACTTGCTCAAAATAAGATGAACTGGCATTATTATATTATATTATATTATATTATATTATATTATATTATATTATATTATATTATATTATATTATATTATTATATTAATTTAATTTCTATATCGCCCTTCTCCCGAAGGACTCAGGGCGGTGAATAATAATAATAATAAACCTTTATTGTCAAAGTACAACATGTGTACATTGAGATTAGCTGAGCCTCCCCCTGTGCTCTCTCCCCCCAACACACAGTGACAACAAACCCTCCATCCCACCACACTATGTGAACCAAACAGGGCAATACATAAAAACAAGATACAAAAATTAAAAATTATTAAAAAGTAATTAAACAGTGCCCATAATAAATTAATACAGATTAACAGTTAAAATCCATTTATAAAATCCAACCCCATCCCATCAGGCCAGGCCAGCTTGTTCAAAGAGATGGGTTTTAAGATCGCGCCGGAAGGAGCGGAGATCGGGCGCCATCCGGAGCTCGACCGGAAGATGGTTCCAAAGATCCGGTGCACCCACAGAGAACGCCCTCCCCCTGGGGGCCACCAGTCGACATTATGCATGTATTAATAACTGCAAGGACTGTATTTGCTTTTCACAAGAAAAGACCTATGATCCCTGTATGAAAGAAATCTCTACAGAAAAAACTGCATATTAAAAAATAAATAAATCCGATAAACAATTAAAGCTTTTCTGAAGCCATTTTAGACTCTAATTTTACACATGGAATTGTGCCACATCTAAAAGTTGGGGTTTAGAGCTCATATTTAGATTTAACATACAATAAAAACTCATTTTTTATGATCCTGTAATCCAGACAATGTAATCTATATACTGTATTATTTATATTATTTCTAGTATTTTCAATGTCTTATTCATAATACATATTCTGTATTTTTCCTCATTGATCTTAACTGTATTAACCAAATGTTTTTAAATGATATGTTTTGACTAATAATTGCACATGAAATATTTCATAGTGCTTAGTTTTCAATGTTGCAATATGTTAATCAAATGATATTTTAGATTTGACTATTGTTGACTATTTTATTTATTTTTCTAATTATTATAACTGCTATTATCATCTTTACTATCTATTTTGTATATTGTTTTATACATGTGCTTACATATATTTTTTTCACTTTGAAAATTGTAATATCTAGCTTGTAAGAGTAATTCAATGAAATGAAAATGTTTGTTTTAAATAGATTAAATTCACAAAGTGCACTGAAGCTCAAGCAGAACTTTCACGTAGGACCTCTTTACTTATCTTTTCTTTATATAGACGACAAAATAATCTAGCACTAATAAATAATGCTGATGGATCTTCCAATACAGCTCTGCAGTGTACAAGTCACAATTTATTTAACTGGCCATAATTAATCAAGGTCACAAATTAAGCCAAAAGGCTTAAAAGCACATAATGCAACAAATTAAATTCAGATCTCATTGTTTAATAAGCTATGCAAAGCAACCGGAGACTTGAAGATTGATAATACAATGCAATCACAATTAAAGAAGACAGATGCATTAAAATATGAATAGAAATAGTATATTGGTCACAGAATTGTTAAATTATAGTAACTATACAATATTATTAAAATAAATAAATAAATTGAAATTAACTTTGCCTAGCTCTTTCAGAAGGAATATAATTTTTTTTTCACTTTTAGCAGATCCCTTAATCACAACAACTCTTCTTTTAATGAAACATCCAACTATAAAGAATCATCCACTCAGCTATGCTATACCATTCAAAATACAGAATTATTTAAAATTTAAGTAATTACAGGACACTTAAATTGTCCTCATTATTTCATAGAAGATAAACAAGAAATTAAGTCTTAAAAACACAATATAAAATACTGGAAACAATCTTCCAAATAGTGCCTTGCTGCCAAAATTAGACAACCATATCTCCATTTCTCCACATAATTACGAAGATTCTTACTTTGATGCGACATATATGTAGCAATTTCCATAGCAACGTAAAAATAGAGGGAGTGGGGAACATCAATACAAGAAAGCTTTTCTTTCCAAGTTGGATTGACCAACTATCATAAAGCTATCTCTGCTAAAAGATGGTGGGACATATTGCATAATTTGGGGAGTGAAGCTTCCAAAGGATTGCAAAAATGGGACACTGGCTTGTAGAATGGTGCAAGGAGGCCTGGCACAGCCAGCAGCTGCCTCACACAAGCCAAGCACACCTGTCAGCAGCTGGAGAAAAAACAGCAAAGGGAAATGGGGCCCAGCAGATCCTCTTTTATGCAAGGTAGTGGCAGGATTTGGGGCTTTGCAAAAATGGTGCTGGCATGGTGGGCATGGTGTGGGTCTTGAGGCAGCATTTTGCAGTAGCAGTGGCACCATAGGAATGAAGTAAGAGATATCAGGATGGTGGCACTGATTCTACTTTAGGCTCAGCCACAACCTCAGCACTGTTGCTGCTGAAGGTCACTGTGCAGGGTGACCAAAAGAGCATAGAATGTGGGGGGGGAAGAGATAGCGTGGGGAGAGATGCAGTACCCCTGCAATCATAAGTGCAGGTGGACTGCCAAGCACCCAAATTTTGATTCTAAGACTGCAGAGTTACTGCAACAATCATAACTTCAGGCACCTGTCTTAATTCCATTTTTTTTCCAGCACCAGCATAATTTCGAAGACTCACTGAAGGAGTTGAGGACTAACTATACTTTCCTGATCAGAAAAAGAATCAAGAAGTAAAAATTTATCTCAACCTCCTTTTATGCCCAGTGTAGCAAACTATAGCTAATGGAGCCAAACAAGCCAAATATAGTGTCATAATTACAGCTAGCTGCATTTTAATTCTAAAAGAGCTATTAAAGGAGATTTTCTATTTAAATGTAAACAAGATTTTCCAATTCAATGGTTAATTACAGCTCATTGATGCTACCAGTTCACTCATCCAGAGAGAAAAGTTCAACCAACCATCTATAGCTCATGAAAATTTCAGTTTAGGAACCTAAGATATGATCAGTGAAAACAGAACATTTTCAATGAAAAAGCTACAGAACATTTTCAATGAAAAAGCAAATACTGACTATATATCCTTACCTGGTAGAAATTTACTTATTTACGGAGCAACATACAAAGCCAAAGAAGGTAGAATGACATTCCTTGAGGTTATAATGGTTAATTTGAAAATATAGTATCTTCAATCCCTCTTCACTAGTTAATAGGATCTACTTGGCAAAAGCTTAGCTTCAAGCTTTGGGAAATACTTGAAGATGTATACTTGACGTTCTATTGTGTGTTTTTTCTGTCAGTCAAACAAAAAATTGGATTAGAGAGTGGTTTTTGTATTGCTTGGAATTTCTATAAGCATTAATGTGAGTTTGCAAGAATTACAAAATGTAACTGATTTAATCAATCGAGTATGCATATAAAATTCTATAAACAACTCAGAACCTTCAGGTATTCTTGAGCTCCTAAACACAAATTAATCTTTCCCAAATCATGTTCTCCAAATAGTCCCAGGATAAACAGCTACTGCAACCAGGCAAAATTGGGAAAAACTGTCTAAATTCTGGCAATATTGATATGTATGTAAATGTACTGAATGTATTTACCTCAGACTGGGCAACAAAATCTTGCAAATGTATTTGACACTGAGGACTTACTGAGCCTTAAAGGAAGTTCTGGAAACCAATGTTTCAAGTGCTAAAAGTTTATTTTATGATGCAATGAAGCTCATTCCCATGTGGATCAGGAATGTCCTTGATTATTTTTATATATATTTTTTCATTTCAAAGTTCATTTCTTGGTAATCTTAATTTGCTTTTATTAATCTGATTGTCATTTGGAAGCCACAAAAATCAGTGATCTGAAAATGGAAAGCTAAATATAGATTTTCATATCAGACTCCAATTTTTAGGCAGTTGCTTTCTTTGTCCTTTAGAAATTTCCAATCCTTCAGTTGAAGTCTACAAACTAAACTTCATTATCTTTGCTTCTAGAGCTTGTTCTGAAGTACAGCAGGCAGCTGCCTGCTAAGTCATTTAAAATATTTATTTTTGGTGCTGGAGAAACTCATAAATCTGTTGTCAGGAAAGAAGAGCATAAACTTTATATATTTTTCTTTAAAAAAAATAATGCCAAGTTGTAGACTAGATTACCTTCAGAGACAAACTTAAAGCTTTGTACACCATAAAAATATTAAAAGTCAAAAGAATAAAAATTACTCAGCCACACAGGTTAAAGGCAGTCAACTAGCATATTGCTAAAATGCTGGCTGAAATGACATGACTAGACTCATCATGATAACATGAAAGGAAGAAAACAATAAAAAAATAATCAACTGGCTATGGAATTAGTAAAACTTCAACTTGCCACAAGCTACGCTTTTGTAATAAGCAAGGGATGCTTATATTGTTTTTATTATGTTGAATACTTTTCAACAGCTCTTAAGGTACCATATTTTTAGAAAGTGGGGGGTGTCTTGAGATGTATTTATACAATTTTTTAAAAAAAACTTTGAAAAACAAAGGCAAAAGAAAGATGCCACAGCTTTTCTGTGTTTTGTTGTTGGCTGTTGACTGAAACTGAACTACAAGTAAAAGGTTTTAAGGTTGAGTTGGGCTTTTGAGATATCCACTCGTTTCTCCAATATCATCACCTACTGTTAAATTTTCAAATGTACTCCAGAAAATTGTGGCTTGTTTTCAGAAGCATTTCAACTATTCTTTTATGACAAGAACAAAAATACTAATCAAAGATTCTAAAGATAGCTTTCAAATAACTAGATTTCTTCTGATGAAGAAGTGAAGTCTTCCACTGAGCATTATCACTCTATAAAGAAGATCAAAGCAGCATTATTCTTCACTTTAAATTCTGCTCTTTCCAGAATATAATCTGTTTTAGGTCAAAACAAATACTATTTAAATTGGATAGGTTTTTGTTCTGTTTTGTTTTTAATAACATAAACAACCTTAGCCCAAATGTTCTGTGGCATTACATATAATCACTTCCAAAGAGAAGGCATGCTAGGCCCAAAAATTAAATTTGATTTCATTTAACTATAATTACATTATTTTACTTTAGGTAATAAATATTTCTTTGTATTCACCATTTCTTCCTTTGATCACATTAATTATATTGCGTCTAATCTAGAACCCAACATTTGTAGGAATCATTGTTTCTTGCAAGGCAAATTTTCTTCTGCCTCTTTCAAAGCTAGTAAGCAAACTGTGTACGAAACATAGCAAGAGTTCACAACACCTTTTTTGAAGGCCAGATAGTCAACTTGATTATTTTAAGTGGAAAAACAAAGAACAGGCTTATGCATACCCTAAGCAGCATAATTTTGGTTTCCATCTTCTTCTGCTAAAGATGGTGTGATTGAACTTGAATCTGATTGAATTTCTGGAGAAAACCAGCTATTCGTTGGTATTCATGTTGAACAATAATTTAAAAAAAATATCTAGCCAAACTGTTCAGATCTTAAAATGACAGGTTGAATTAAGCAGTAGTCTAAGGCAGTGTTTTTCGACCTTGGCAATTTCAAGATGTCTGAACTTCTACTCCTAGAATTCAAGCTGGCTGGAAAATTCTGGGAGTTGAAATCCAGACATCTTAAAATTGTCAAGGTTGAGAAACACTGCTCTAAGGACTGTGGTTCATTAATATATTAGTGCCTAACTGAGGTATTAAAAATAGATGAAGAAACTGGAGTCTCTAAACTCCAGCTGTTGTTTTTTTTCTTTTCTTGCAAAGCCTCCGATTTTTTCCCCCCAGAATTTGAGATTCCTATATGGTCTAGAAATTACAGAATTAATGTAAGAGTAGGAATCTCAACTCTCAGATGATCTCAAGGACCCACTCTAAGGCTAGGAAGACTAAAGGGTCCAGGGTCCAAAGACGGCCTCTGAAATCAGGGCAACCTGGAATTAATTACACACTGAATTGTTGGATTGGTGTGTGGGAAAGATTCCTTGGGACACTAGGCCAAGAGATGCAGCCAAGTGAACAGTCTGATAAGAGATTGTATAACCTACCATGGATAGTTGGCAGGACAAGAGCCTCAGAAAGGACCATTCCTAGTTTCTTGGGTTGCAAAGAAAACTGTACTTTCAGACTTGCAAGATTCTGTCAAAGTAGTTTTACAAAATAGTAGAACTAACTTATTTGGTTGAGATCCATAGCCAGCAAGGCTGACCATTATCCTGGGAGCTCATTTAGGCTTTTGGATCCAACAATCTGAGTCTAGTCCTGCCATGTTGTGTCTTCACCTGACCATTATGCAGTCAAATGATGCTTATAAGCAATAAAAAATATATGAAGACAGTGAACTCTCCTGCTACTTCAAATGTTGTGAAGGTTTTTTTTTTTAACGTAAAGAAGGAAAAACAAGGTCTCTCTTCAGTGGGTGCATCTTTTTTTACTTTGAAAAATGGGAGCAGCACGAGGGTTTCTTGCCTCTATCTTCTTTCTTTTTTCTTTTTTTTTTTACAGTCATGATATGACCAGATCACCTTGTTCGGTACCTGACCTTTGCAAAGTGAAATTATTATTTTAAGGAAGGGGGAAAATTATATGCGGACAGGAAGGCCTCTTTGTGTGAAGGCTTTAAAATAACAACATTGGAAAGATGTTGGAAAGATAAGGTCTTCTCTCCTTCCCTTCTTCTTGAATTCCAAACAGGATTTGTACACCCGTCTTTCTACACTCGTTCAGCCTAGAGATCAACTTTTTTTCCCCACAAAGAGGAGCTGCTGTAGTAGAATTACTGTTTGGCACAGCATTATTTATAATAGCAATGTTTACTAGAGCTTCAGGCTCCCCATCCGTGGCTCCATTTCCACGGTCCCCAGGTCACACTGCTGCAATTAACAATGCAGGTTTTGCTATGTAAACAGGAGCTGCAGGGAAATATAAGCAGCTGCCACACAACAAAGAGAGTGGGGGGTGTAGAGAACCCAGACCTACAAAAGATTCCTATATTAAAAATTACAAGGTTCTCCCTTCCTGTCTCCAGTGATTATATTTCTGCCAGTGTAAAATCTGCTTTTCTCTGCCTGCAAAAGAAAAAGTTCAACACTTCTGCCCTTTCCCCAATTAGTAATCGATTAAGTCACATTCCTGCATTCAGTTCTACCTAATCTGCAATTGTAAGGTCACATTCCTACATTCCATCTCTGCCTCTAGTGATAAAACTCTTTTCTTATTTACAACCACATTCCTGTCTCTAATTCACATGTGTATACAACAAAGACTTGTTTCATTTAAATTGCCCATGCCTCAAGATATATAGTTTTCTGTCTCCTGAAATTGTCTCTGTTTCAAGATTATGTCTTTCAAGTCATGTCTTCCTGTGATAACCTTTTGTCTTCCCTGTTAGCATTTGTATATCTCTGCCTCAAGTTATGTCTTCCTGCAATAATCCCTGTCAACATTTGTATAAGATAGCTATGCATTATTGTTTCCTGTAATGACCTTTGCTTTCTTCATTAGCAATTGTATACCATAAGCTATGTTCCCCTTTGACCTTCCATGAGTGTTTTTCCCCCCTCCCAAATGAAACAGCCTAATAAATAGAGAGTGTCCAGAGGTATTCTGGGGCATAACATCTTCCCCGGGCACTTCTGTGCTCTCACCTTGAGCAAACTTGTGTTGGTGTCTCAGTTTGTCCTAGGATTCTGCTCTAATCATCGCAGTTCCCAAGTATGACCGTTGGAATTTCCGGCATGCTGGGTCGGTGGTAAAGGGCCAGATCCTTCCATATTCAAGGTGATCACCCTTGTGAGGGTCCCTCCAAATTCTCACCCCTATTACGGGGCTCTAAGAGTTGAAGCCAGAACCCTGACCGGTCGCTCATCGCAACAACTGGGGGCTCGTCCATTGGATCGCGGCTTCAACTCCACAGCACGACTCCTGTCCAGGCGTGTGCTACCTGCATTCCCTGTTCTCACGCACCTCGGAGAAGGCTTCAAATCGTGAGTAAACGGGCTCTCCAATTTCCAAAGTTTTGTCAGGTCATAGGGACGAACTTTTTAATATAATGCAGAAGGCTAATTTTGTTCAAAAACACAATGGCACCATGGTCCATCTTGTAGGAAGGGGACTTTTAACAAAACTTTTACGATATATTAACAAAAATTGTCTGGCTTATCCAGAATCAGGCACTTTGTCTGTTATAACCTGGGAAAAGCTAGGTAAATATCTTCACAATCATCCCAGGGTGCCTGCTGACATTCTGTCTGCATGGCAAGCAGTGATGGCAGCATTAAAACTCTTGCCATCTCCTTTAGATCTAACATCTTCTATCTCTAAACCTCTTGATCACTCTTCTGATCTTCTGCCTTCATCCTTGCCACCCCCACCCTATGAAAAATCAGAGAAACTTCCTCCTATTGCTGTGCATGTCCCCCCCTCTGCTCTGCCTCCGGAGAATCTTCCTTCTGCCTTTTATTTTTGCCCTGCTGTGCCTGTCTCTCTTTCTGCTCTCGGCAAAGAGGAAAAAGCCTCTGAGCTTGTTGCTATTTCTAAACCCCCCCCTCCCCCCTTCCCTCCTCCTCCTTCTCCAAATCTCTCTCCTCACTCAAGAGGCACCTTTTGTTCCTTTCCTCTTAATGATTCTCTTTTTCATTAAGCCTTTTCAGTTTCTCCACCTCCCCCTCCTTATGAGGAAGATTTGTCATCTTGTTATCTTGTTAATTTTTTGCCACCACCAGCAGCCGGAGGTTCACCAATCCACCCTTGCATCATGAATTGATCAACTATGTGCAAGGATTTTTAATGAGTATAGGTAAGCTACTCTATCACAATATCTTGTTTGGGAATCTGAATATAAATAAAAAAGAAATAGAGAAAAAATTCTTGCTGGATTACCTCAAGGAGTAAATAGGGATCAATTATTTGGCACGGGACAATTCATTACTAATGACCAACAGGCTCAAAGCCCAAGAGAGGCTTTTAATTTGAAGGGGCTTTAGCAGCTTTCCACAAGATATCCTAAACAGCCAGAAGGAGGGGGGGTGGCTGGTTCTTTTAACCATTTTTTTTTCTCTGCTTAGAATTCCAGTCTGAGGAAGGGGGGGTGGATGTGAAGCTTGATGCCCACTCTTGCAGTTTCAGCTTGCAATTTTTTTTTACTCGAAAGAGGAGAGATTCTTTGCTGGAGAAGTTTTTGGGATTCTTTGAGTTTTAGTTAAACATCACCTAAAAGAAATTACTCTGATCTTTTTGTGGAGTTGTTTTTTGTTTTTGTTTTCTTGTTTTTGATGTTTTTGTGTCTGTGTGCAGGACACATTGATAGAAGGTGATATCTGGGAGAATTTCCCTCCCTTAATCTGCACTATTTTATGCCTTACAACAGGCTCTGAGATTGTTAATAAAGATACACTGACTCCAAATATGATTAATGAAAAGGATTGATTAATAGCTAAGAGAAACAGTTGGCTCATGCAAACGTTGATAGAAGCTGGAAGCAGAAAAGACAGAAGTTAGGCCAGAATGGCAGAAGGGCAGTGAATGAATAGATATAGAAGGGAGAAACAGAAAAGTGGTTTTAAGTTGGTTTGCACAGATTTGTGAATTGCATGCATGAATTGTATGCCTTAACACAAGCCTTAGAATGCTGAAGGAACAAGAATGTAAACATGGGAAGTAGTAGAAAGTGAGAGGTAGATGTTGCATGATGGGAGTCGGATGTTGCTATTGTTTAACCAATTGAAAATTTTGGAGTGGATTCATTTATCCCACACGCCCAAAGTTTCTGTTTTAACCAGAGAACTCTTTTTGTGCCTATGTCTTTGCAAATTTGGGAATCATTTTTTCAAACCTCAAGTGAAGTGCAATTTTCCTTAGCTGATTGGCATGGCAAGGTTTCTTGCCACCCACCACCCGATTATCGTTTGCAAATTGTTCGCACTGTACCCATTGACTGGTTGTCACCCTTGTCTCCTCACCCCCTACATTCGGCTGTTACAGTTTTTGCAGATGGGAGCAAGGAGTGTGGCGCCTGTGCCTGGTTGGAAAATGGTCAATGGATAACCAAGCAAACAACACCCCAGCGGTCAGCTCAAAAAGCTGAATTGGCTGCTTCAATTTTTGCTTGTCAAATTTTTCATTTCAACTTTTGAATCTTATTGTGGATAGCTTTTCTGTTTATCACACAATTCAAGTGATTTATGGATCTTCTTTATCCCCATCCATTCAACCAGATTTGTTACAACTTTTTTTAACCTTGCAAAATTTGCTTTTTGAACGCCAACATCCTGTTTTTGTTGCTCACATTCGTAGTCATCAGCCTTGTCCAGGTTTTTTGCAAGAGGGAAACACTGTTGCAGATCAGGCTGCCTCCGGACCTTCAGCCTGTTCTTTGCAACCCCTCACCCCCTGGGAAAGTCATTCATATTTTCATCAAAATTCCAAAGCTTTGCAGAAGCAGTTTGGCATCACCACTGCAGAAGCTATTGCAATTCGCCAGCAATGTCCAACCTGCAACAAACAAGCCACTGCAATCCCTATGGGTGTCAATCCAAGGGGATTGGAGCCTTGCCAAATTTGGCAAATGGATGTCACACAATATGCACCATTTGCCCCATGGAAGTATTTGCATGTTTCAATTGATACTTTTTCAGGGCTCATCATGGCTACCCCCCCAAAGGGGAGAAGCCACCAAACATGTCATTAATCATTGTATTCGGACCTTTGCAGTGCTGGGATGTCCAAAAGAACTCAAAACAGATAATGGCCCTGCCTACAGCAGTCAAGCCATGGCAAAATTTTGTCATTATTGGCAAATAACACACAAATTTGGAATTCCATATAATAGCCAAGGCCAAGCCTTGGTGGAATGGGTTAACCAAACCTTGAAACATGCTTTAGATTACTATAAAAATCAGAACAGGGGAAAACGAAACCCCAACCTCCCAGCAGTGCAAAATCTTTGCCTCTACACTCTAAACTTTTCTAACTTGACTGGCTATCCCTTAACCACAGCTGCAGAGCAGCATTTTTCTTCTTCTTCTTCTTCTTCAGATCCCCCTAAGCCACAGGTTTGGTATCGCCAACTTCCAGACCTAACTTGGAAAGGCCCTGCAGACCTTCTCACTTGGGGAAGAGGCTATGCAGTTGCTCAACTGCCAGACAAAGTACTGTGGATCCCTGGTCGCTATGTTCACCCGTATCATGCCTCCACAAACACAACTGCAGAACCCATTAAAGATGATAGCATGGTTTGTGACTTTTTTCAGCTCTAACACCACTGACTGATGCTGCTAAAACACAATTCCATCTGAAAGCTAACCCCAGACGTCAAAGTCTTGCCGCCTCTCATACCTTTGACATTGGTTCCAGTCAAAAATGACTCTTTTCACACTGTTTTTGCCCATCGCATGGACCCAGAAGGAACAACCTGTTGTTAACAACGAGTCTACTATCATCATCTATGTGAACTTTGTAGCTCATGTTCCTGTCCAAACTTGAAATGGTTTCAACTTTCAGGAATTACTTGGCTCCTGGTTTCCCAAAGTACCTGGTTTACAAGCTATTGTAGCTTTTATTAGTATGATTGTATTAGGATGTATTATTTTACCTTGTGTCTTGCCTATTTTTATCAGAAGTATTACTAACAGTATTTCTTTGATTGTGCTTGACTCCATGGCAGAATTATACTTGGTATCAAGGAATGTTTAACTTTTCTCCCTGGCTGACCACCCTTTTCTCAGCTATAGCTGGTCCTTTAATTTTATTATTACTTGCATGTGCAATTGGCCCATGTGTTATGGGTAAACTTTTAAATTTTCTACAACGAAGGCTGAGCAGCATTAGCGATGACATTCTGTTGATGAAACACACTATTGACAGTGAATACAAACACCCTCTTTTAGAATTCACTTCTGACCCAGAGACTGCTGCACCCTCACACCAACACTCTTTGAAAGGAATACTGGCCGGCACAGGAGTTGTCGGAGGATTTCTCTTTTTCCAGCGTAACTATCCTAGAAGAGAAAGTTTTGGATTTTGAGGGGCCTTCTCAGTAATTGGCTTTAAAAAACAGAAAAAGAGGAGTTGTAGAGAACCCAGACCTACAAAAGATTCCTATATTAAAAATTACAAGGTTCTCCCTTCCTGTCTCCAGTGATTATATTTCTGCCAGTGTAAAATCTGCTTTTCTCTGCCTGCAAAAGAAAAAGTTCAACACTTCTGCCCTTTCCCCAATTAGTAATCGATTAAGTCACATTCCTGCATTCAGTTCTACCTAATCTGCAATTGTAAGGTCACATTCCTACATTCCATCTCTGCCTCTAGTGATAAAACTCTTTTCTTATTTACAACCACATTCCTGTCTCTAATTCACATGTGTATACAACAAAGACTTGTTTCATTTAAATTGCCCATGCCTCAAGATATATAGTTTTCTGTCTCCTGAAATTGTCTCTGTTTCAAGATTATGTCTTTCAAGTCATGTCTTCCTGTGATAACCTTTTGTCTTCCCTGTTAGCATTTGTATATCTCTGCCTCAAGTTATGTCTTCCTGCAATAATCCCTGTCAACATTTGTATAAGATAGCTATGCATTATTGTTTCCTGTAATGACCTTTGCTTTCTTCATTAGCAATTGTATACCATAAGCTATGTTCCCCTTTGACCTTCCATGAGTGTTTTTCCCCCCTCCCAAATGAAACAGCCTAATAAATAGAGAGTGTCCAGAGGTATTCTGGGGCATAACATCTTCCCCGGGCACTTCTGTGCTCTCACCTTGAGCAAACTTGTGTTGGTGTCTCAGTTTGTCCTAGGATTCTGCTCTAATCATCGCAGTTCCCAAGTATGACCGTTGGAATTTCCGGCATGCTGGGTCGGTGGTAAAGGGCCAGATCCTTCCATATTCAAGGTGATCACCCTTGTGAGGGTCCCTCCAAATTCTCACCCCTATTACGGGGCTCTAAGAGTTGAAGCCAGAACCCTGACCGGTCGCTCATCGCAACAGGGGGGGTAGTTTCCCTTGAAATACAAACTGCAAGTTCAGGGACTTCCCCCTCCCCCTCCTTGAAGATTATGGGAGAAATATAAAGATTTAAATCAAGGGTCTTCAAACTTGGCCCTTTTATGTCTTGTGGACTTCAACTCCCAGAATTCCCCAGCCAGTGTGCCTGGCTGAGGAATTCTGGGAGCTGAAGTCCACAAGTCATAAAAGGGCCAAGTTTGAAGACCCCTGATTTAAATAGTATATTAACTGTAATACAGCAATTTCAATGGCATCAAATTTGGCCTTTTTTGTCTGTGTGGTAACCGCCACTAGCAAAGCTTCCCATCAAGAAGGGGGATATTTATGATAGACTGCCACTAATCCAATCACTCCAGTCTGTCCTCTGACAATTTGACTCTCCAATCTGTTCTCCCAAGGAGAATTGTTAAGTTTTTCCATCACAAACTTCCTACTTCAGTCCATCTCTAGAAAATAGAAAGGAATCTTGAATGGTAATTATTCAGTAGTGAGGAATAGAAGACCAATAATCATTGCAAGAGAAAGGAAGGAAATTAGGCTTTTAAGATCTATTTTCCCATTTCCCTCATTCTTTACTAGCTTATAAAGCTGTTTAGGAGATATTTCTGTCCTTCATCTGCTTATCTTTGATGTCTAAACTGGCTGGAAATGATGACAGCCTAAGAAATCCCTTTGCTTACTTTGACTATGATGGTGGCCAGATGTCTCCAGACTACATTCAACACAACCCCAGATTGGTGGATTGCCCCTTTTATGTGGCTCTCCCGTCTCTGTAAGGACTGTGTCGGTATCTTTCTTGTCCTTGAAAGTTATTGGTAGAATCATTGATCCAATACTGTTGGTTTCTATTGATTACCTCTGGCAGCTTCCTTGCTGACTCCCTCAGCAACATGTCCACTGATAGGTCAAAACTCTTTCTTGTCACTTGGACTAGAAGGGGAAACTGGCAGAAGACTTGTCAATTTTACTGGTTAGAAATAATAATAATAATAATAATAATAATAATAATAATAATAATAATAATAATAATAATAATAATAATAAAAGAATGGTGGAGAGTTCACCTTTCTATTGTTGAACCTGTCAAATATAAAGACATAACATTTCCAGCCACTAACCCGCTGTTCCTAAACTTGTTTCGCATCACTTTGCTGTTCGTGAATTTTACTTATATAGTTCCAGTGCTGCAGAGGACCAGGGGCTACAATGAAATGAAATGCAGCAGCTGATGAGCCTGTGCCAACCTAGGACAGAAAACACTTTTATCTCTAGTAAGAAAAGATGAACAGAGATTCTCTTCTTGGGGGTGAACAGTCCATGCTACATTGATTGCAGACATAAGCCCCAAGTCTACTGTAGCTATCATTCAACTAAATATGAGCTTAATGTACGCATCGCTTTAAAAAAGCAATAACAGTATGAATCCAATAAGCTTAAACCTTATTTTTCCTGAAATTGTGTTTTTCTCCAAGCTTATTATTTTAATCACTTACACTGTCAAGGTTTTTGAGGACAAAAGGGCAAAAAATAGACATACCCACAAAACACAGAAATGCAAGGCTAAAGATAAAGGAATTAGAATTGCTGGAACACAAAGACTTGCCATTTGCATGAGGAAAGAATATTGAGAAGAAGCTGTTTTAGAAGCCATGGAATCCAGTGTTTAATAGTATTGTAAAGAAGCTAACACAAAGCTTCTCATTACTGCATGAATTTTAATCTTGCTCGGAATGGCTTTTCTTTGAGTGTGAATCCATATCCAATCAAACCGCATTGCTTTGTCTGAGTCATCACCCCTGACAGAAGCATATAGTAATTAGAGCAATAAAACATGTCATTTTGTGCCCTTTCTTCAGTTCCCTTCCATTGTAGGAACTTGAGTGTCAGTGCTGTGCTTTCAAAATACAGTAGGGATTGGGATTGGGATGAAGAAATATGGGGGAGGTGAATAAAATACAGATGGTATCCAAAATTGCACGGGGCAAATGACCACCAGAAAGAGTATTAGAGGAAGTTAAAAGAAGTGTTGTTTGGCCCAATGATCCTTAATCTGGAACTGAATGAGGTTATTTAGAAATGATTTGGGCTCAGCACCCTCTGGGTATCTGCAGTTAATCTCACATGAAAACTGTTTGGCTTTTCCCAGCACCTTTGATGTTATCTTTGCATACTTCTATAACTAGGTATAACCTGCAGTTGAACTTGAGTTCTTCTGTTTTTTTTAAAGGAAACAACCCAGATAATACTTAATAAAGGTAAAGATAAAGTTTCCCCCGCACATGCGTGCTAGTCGTTTCTGACTCTAGGGGCCAGTGCTCATCTCCGTTTCAAAGCTGAAGAGCCAGCGCTTGTCCGAGGACGTCTCCGTGGTCATGTGGCTGGCATGACTAGATGCCAAAGGCGCACAGAACGCTGTTACCTTCCCACTGTAGTGGTCCCTATTTTTCTACTTGCATTTCGAACTGCTAGGTTGGCAGAAGCTGGGACGAGTAACAGGCGCTCACTCTGCTACACGGCACTCGGGATTCGACCCGCCAAACTGCCGACCTTCTGATCGACAAGCTCAGCGTCCTAACCCACTGAGCACAGAGGCCTTAATTAATTGACTACTGCTGAAAACATTGCCTTCTACTTAGAGCAACTAGGAATGCACCACACTCACAATCAAAGAGAACCATTAAGCCAGCATTGGGCTTTTCCATAGGTTTTTCTCTCCAATGTAGTTGTTTGGCTTTTCATGTCTGCTTTCATCTTTTCCTCCTGATCGGCAAATTTTTCTCATCTGAACCCCTGTGGCCAGCTCAGACTTTGAAAATAATCAAACAGAACAGGGTGCAGTTTAAGGTCCTGACAACAAGTACAGAAATGTTTTGATGCTGGAGGAATCAGTGCATGGACCATCTGCTGCCTTGGTGATTCTCATGATGTGTGTCAAAAGAGAATATGCATAATGGGGGTGTTGTTGTTGTTGTCTATTGTTCTCTGCAGCAACCAATGAGAACTTCTGTTCCTGCTGGACATGTTTTAGATGATAATTATTTCCATGTGGAATATGACAGGGTGACCTACTTCACTTTCAACCCTATGAGAAGTTCCCTGTAGAGAATTTTCATTATTGGCATGCTGTTAGGTAATATGTGCCATGTAATTAAGAAAACATCACATTGTAAACAAACATGCTGGGGAAGCTAGAAATTAAGAACAGAAAAGCCATTCTTGGCTGCATTTGTGTACATCCAAAAACTCTGGGGGGAAAAAGACCTGCACAAAAGGGGATTTGAGGTTGTTTTTCATTTTTGCAGTTTGGGAACTTTTTTAAAATTTATTACAAATTCTTTTATGCTGCTTCAATCATTCCAACTCCAAGCAGCCAATAAGCAGCAGAATATAAGGACACAATTATAGATGAGACAAAAATTATCCATACATCAATAAAAATATAATCAGCAATCATCCTATAATTATATCATCAGTCAGAAAGAAAATTCATCGCATGTTCACATACTCCTGTATCATTTCCCAAAGGCATGTTGGATTAGCTATGTTTTTAAGAGTTTATTAAATATTTTTAAAAAGTACACATACTTTGATCTCATGAGAGGACACTGCACAGAAGGGAAGCTTCTGCAGAGAATGTTCACCTCCAAGTTCCCTTTCATCCTATACCATCAAGAGTGCTGATTCTCAGCAAGCATTCTCTACAGGCATACAATAATATCTCTGAAGACAAGAAAGATGGGGGGTAGCCTTCTGCCATGATGTTCCCCCCACTGTTCATGCACAGTCATTGATCAACATTCAGCGTTATCGATGATAATGCTAAGTAATTTCATCACGGATTTTTTTTCTTGAGATTTTTGTTCTCAGAGGATAGGATAAAAATAAACCATGGCTTGCATGTTTCATCCTTCCCTGAAAGAAAAAAAAAAGTCCAGTTTGTTTTTGAAAAGTCTACAAAGTAGCACCAGATTTTCCTTCCTGTTTATACAGGAGTGTATCTACACAAACACATAGAACGAAACGGGCCCTTAAGATACTCATTGTCTGCAGCACTTCTTAGACTGATCCTGCAAACATGCAAAATCATCTACTTACATGGTTATTCGAGGAAGCACTGCAAAGGAAATATGGTGTTTGCAGAAATTCTGTCCCACTGGGAGTTCGTAGGGTGTTTTTTTTTCTTTTAGAGAGAAAAGAAAGAAAAATGTGTAGCTCGAAGCACAGGAGAAGAAAAAGCCCAGAAAGCTTGTAAATTAGTAAAAACAGAAATACTCTTGAACTCTTGAGGATTTACACCTGGATACTGCATTAAAAAAAATCTGCTAAACTAGAATCCAGCCCTCAAACAGAGAAAATAACATAAAGCAGATTTAGGCACATTTACCAGTCTGCCATTCCAATTACACTTAAGAAAAAGAAGAGCTCAAATCCTACCAAAAGTTTAGCAAGCCCATAAATGTTTTCTGAATTTTCAATTCACATCTATGATAGGCCCAGATAAAGATCTTTCCCATCTGCACTAGTCAAGAGTCTTCTTATTCAAAACAATTGGAATGACTGATTTTACCACCAAGCTAATTGTGGTCTGGCTTAGAGCTATCTCTACAGCAACTTGATTAATCTAGCTCAGCTAGCAATATATAGATCCCGGGTTAAGAGAGAGGCATTTCAAAACAAATAAGAAAAGCAGGATTGACTTTAAGATATAGACCCACTCCTTGTTTTAGCAACTACCTTCTTTGGAAACCACTCACAAATACAATATTAATAAACAATAATAATAATAAAAAAATCTTTACAAGCAAATGCCATGTTGGAATGAGAGGATTGTAGACATAGCTGTACAAAATAAAGCTGTACTTTATCTCAATGAGACAGTAGCAATCAGTGACCTTACCCTTGCCCCCCCACCCCACCCCACTCTTTCTCTTTCTCCCCTCAGTGGCCAATTTGTTTAATGACCTGGTCATTGGAATGGAACTTGATTGCTAAACAAGGGGTTGGTATATATGCAAATACTAAGAGCTTGTTTATTCCAACAGTTGTATTGGGCCTTTTAAATCAGATTCTTACAGCCGTTAGATTCAAAAGCCATAAACTAAGTTGAAAACCCCAGTCAGAACTGGGTCTGTGACTGGGAAAAACGCCCAATATAAAATCCTCTATATTTTCCTTGTTGTACTATCCCTTAGTCTGTATGCTGATGTGTTCAGGCACTCTCTGAATTACCAAGGAACTTTTTTTCCTGCTGTAATAAATCATTTCTATGGCAGGCCGTCATTCAATTTTCTTTCCTTCTTTCCCAAACTATAGACAGCTCTATCACTTTGTGACATTCAAATAAATGCTCCATAGCAAAATGAATCTGAAAATCTAGGCAAAACCACTTCCTATAAACCAATGCCTCCCAGATTTGCAAAGCGGGCTGATTGTGCTTGGTAGCCAGACCAATGTTTAATTCTCCAAATAGGAGGAGCAACAGATAATCAAAGGTTGCTTTTTAGTTTTTAGAAAATTGCCTTAAAATGTATGGCTGCATACATTTTATAGCATTTCTGAAATAATTCTTAGGTTAATTTGGGAGACTACATTTATCTGTCATATCCATATTTCCTGCTATTTCATTCGTTTGAATAATAACACCCCGAGACAGACTAATGCATTTCAGGATTTAAAAAAATATAAAGAACACAGAAACATTATTATATTTCTATTGCACAAATTGATATATGCTCCTAATTGAGTCTCTCTCTCTCTCTCTCTCTCTCTCTCTCTCTCTCTCTGAGTGAGTGTGTGTGTGTATGTGTGTGTGTGTGTGTGTGTGTGTGTGTGTGTGGCCAAGAGGGGGAGGATATAATTAGTGCTCTTCCATGCAGATATTCCAAAAGTGCATATATAATTGAATATGTTTTCCTACTAGAACAGTGGCCATCTTAGTTCTGTTTGAGTTTTATATTGGTACCATATAACGTTGTGGTAGTGCAGCTTCAGGAGACAAGAGGAAAAGATTGAGTTAAGGTGACAGTCATCTTAGAGAATTCTTTATGCAGATTATCCTAGGTGAAATGCAATTTATATATAAATTTTGAGGACTTGTGGTTTTGAGCCAGTGGCTGAAATATATTTTCAAAGTTGCAACTGTATTAGCTGAGTGCAGATTTGAGAGGGAGGGAGGGAGGGAGGGAGAGAGAGGAGAGAGAGAGAGAGAGAGAGAAAGAAAGAAAGAAAGAAAGAAAGAAAGAAAGAAAGAAAGAAAGAAAGAAAGAAAGAAAGAAAGAAAGAAAGAAAGAAAGAAAGAAAGAAAGAAAGAAAGGCAACTGTGAACTATTGGATAAATCATCAGGAAAAGTAGGCTCAGAACAAGTCCTGAGGAAAATGAAGCCAAAATCCACAGAGGAATCCTTTGTGTAACAGTTATAGGTCAATAAAGTACCTCCCTAGAATCCTGCCCATTTACCTTGTTGATCAAAACTGGTTAAAAATTACCTTAAAAATTGTGATGGGAAATTAATGCAGGGCTATATGTTATGTAAGATTTGGTAACCCCTCCTACAGTGGCAAGCATTTACTTCAGTTGTGTCCAGAATTTACTGCCTCATAGATCAATCTGAAATTGAATATTCTTTTTTGGATTTCTTCAGCAATGGGTTTATTCTTTTCTGGATTTCTTCAGACATGTATTCTAAAACCTGTGATTGTGTGTGCATGTGTGTTTGTGTGTACATGTATGTATGTTTAGGGAGATAATAATTTCATTTCTTATCTAGAATCTTTGAATGAATGCAAAGCAGAGACACGATATGCACAAGATTCCTTTTTAAATGCAGTTATTGTACATAAATTATTAGTATCCAATCTAAAAAAGAGTATACAAAGTATCTAAAATTTACAGTTGTCATGGTACAACCGAAAAGAAACCATTTTAAATGTTATTTTAGATTTTATTAGGATTTTGAATGTAGAATAAAAAAACTTTCTAATATTTAGAAAGAAAAAAGCAAGAAAAGAAAGATCAAAGACAAAAATGCAGAAATAATTTTGTTCAGATTTGAAGCCCAATTATATGGGGTTAAGACTATCCTTTAAATTAAATTTGTGGATGCTTCATTATCCATGCAAAGTCTGCCAATGTAAAATTCTTTTCAAATACAGCAGTTTCCATTTGTACTTCATTGTTCTCGTGATACTTTCCAAATGCATAGTTACTAATCTATGTTTTTCCTGTAGATGGATAAATGATAATATTCATATCCCTTCGGAAGTTTTATGCATAGGTTCATTGCAAAATGTGACTAAGCAAGATTTTTTTTATTTTATTTTAATTCCATTTATATCCCGCCCTTCTCCGAAGACTCAGGGCGGCTTACAAGCTTAGCAGTAGCCTTCATTCTATGTATATACCTGCCTATTAGGGCTTTCACACACCCCCAAGCGGCATTATTACAAAGTCAGCTTAATTGCCCCCAACAATCTGGGTCCAGATGCAGAGGTGTTCAGTTTTATAATGAAAACAGATAGTGGCTTGAGGCTTTTTTTTTACAGTAAGCTAGTTAACATTTCGCCAGACCACTGCATTACATCTTCTTACTACAGTAGTACTGTTCAAAACATGAGTGGTGGGTTGATGTTGATGTTGTTGTTCTTTTCACAGAGAGAAAGCCATCGCATTTTGCTCCCTAGAATGACAAATCAAATAGAGTTGTGCAGATGCAGACAGTCTGAAGGATATGGCATAATCCATGAATAATTTCAGCATATTAAAGTGGCAATTAAAAAGCCTGCTTGACAACTCAAATGGGACAAATTGCAATGGTCCGGTTGATTCCACCCTTACCGTTTTTTATGAACAGCAGACAGTATTCTCTCATTAGCTAGTGGCATGGCGGTCAGGCAGATCCATAAGGAGGCTTTCATTTGTTCCTTGAAAAAAAAAGCTTTAATTCTTGCACAACAGAAGAAATGTTATGCTCTGCATGAACCTCAGGGCTCACCTTTATGGCCCATCTAAAGAAAAATTCACATTGTGCGCCATGTTTTTCCTGCGATTTACATAAAGTAACATTTTTCTAGTAAAATTTGCAGGTGACTTCATGGCCAAATGCTCTTACATAAACCATTTGCTTGAAAAACTATGGCCATCTCTGTATTTAGAGTTTGTACGGACTTTAAATCTGCTCTTCATTCAGTCCTGAGCCTGCTGTGAAATAGCTTGCACTACCATGGTTATATAAACTTCAGAAGAACTCCATCAAAGTTTGATATGAGGTAGAAGGTCACTATACTAAGGAAATGCTGTTTTGGCACCATTATTGTTTACTTAATTTATAAACAACCCAGCCTTGTCTTTGGGTAAGCTGACTCACCATCCTCCTTAGCTGGCATGCAAGCACATCACATATTTATGCACATGATATGATTATATTGCCACAGACTCAAAGATTGGAAATATGTTTTATGCTCTCTTGTCATGTTTTGCAAAGATGAAGATTTAAAAATAAATCTAAAAAGCATACCAATATCTCTATGGGCATGAATTAAATCAGGTCAAAGTATTCTTAGTCTTTTATGCCTCAGGCAGCTGAAGAACACGTTCAGACTATCTATTCCAGAATACTAAAAAGTCAACACTGGTGATTCAATTTATAAAAAACAATAAAAGGAGATAGATAGATGATAGATAGATAGATAGATAGATAGATAGATAGATAGATAGATAGATAGATAGATGATAGATAGATAGATGATAGATAGATAGATAGATAGATAGATGATAGATAGATAGATAGATAGATAGATAGATAGATAGATAGATAGATAGATAGATAGATAGATAGATGACAGACAGTATTCATAAAAGCTGATTATCCCCTCACCAATTTGATCACTCTAAGTAATTTTGCACACTAGTAATCTTATTTGGCATTACCTCCTCAAAGAAAGTTACGATACTGTATATCTCATCTGCACAATTTAAAATATGTGAGAGGCATATTGAATTTTCAGGATAAAACCAGAAAGACTCTTAAAGAAAATATATAAGATGTATAAGAATCACTTATTTTAACCATCATTTACAAAATCATAGCTTGCTTTTTTTCTTTTTTGCAGAATGTATATCACAATATGTTAAAATTAAAAGAATGCTAACAATTAGTTTTACATGTGATAATCAAACTGATACTGAAAATACATTTTCCTGCTTGTCAGGTTAATATTTGTCAGGTTAATATTCAGGGTCAGCCTGTGGGTTCGGCAGTTGGGTCGGACGACTCAGAGGAGGAGGAGGAGGGGGGTGTTGAAGAGCTTGATGAGAGCCCCCAGCCAGGCCCCTCTCATCTGGTCACGACGCAGACCCAGCTGTGTGAGCCTGACAGCGTGGATGAAGATGACCCACAGCTGGCCCTGTTCAAGGACGCCCGACGCAGGAGGCAATCAATCAGGAGTAAACAGAGGAAGGCAATGGGGCTCCTCGGAAGGAGGCAGAGAGAAGCCACGCCCTGAACTGTATTTAAGGGGGAATGCGTGGGAGGGCTGGTTTGCTGAAGGCAACCACTTGAATAGTTCCTGTTTCATAGCTCCTGTTTCATGGTTGGTGTCTGTTTTATGTTAATAAATTTAGCAGGCTTTATTCCAGCCTCTTGCCGTTTGTAAAGGGGTTGTCCCTGCCTTTTCTGCAGGGCCGGTAGCAGGCTGGTACAGAACAATATTAACTTCATCCATGGGAATCCTTGGGCATTGCCAAAAGGGCACAGATTAGCTCTGTCCTCACAGTGTCTAAACAAACAGAGTGAATACATGAATTTTTCTTCTGGCTCTACTGCCAATGTCTAGGTGTGCGGGAACAAAGCTTGCAGGCACAGTTCTAGGTGGGGTGGAGTTTCCATTGGCTTGAGAATTCCCTCAGGTTTGGTTTTGCTGCAAAAATAAGTGGAACCAGAACTTAATTTGGAAGAGGTTTTCAGGGATTTCCTGGGGGTGGGGTTGTAAGAATTGTTAGGACCAAAGGAACCGATTGTGCTTCCTACAGTGTTCAAAGCCTCCAAAAGGCAAAAAGGTGAGAGGCAAAATTTGGGACTCACCATTCTGAAGGCCCTAAAAGATATGCAAGTGCATGTCATACTGTAAGCTGGGTTACAGTTTTTAACCCCTTCTGCTCTAAATAATTAGACTCCTTCAGGAATCTCTGTGCAAGTAGTGTTCAGACTGTGTAAAAGATCCAGTGCAAATCTAATATTTGTGGAAGCTCCATTTGTACTTTCCTTTGAACAATAGAGACAGAATCATGATCAAAGAGCTTAGTACTATCCCGAGGAATAGACCAGATATTTATTGGTATGTCCTGACATATCCAATAAGTGTAACATATTCACCACACGCTGGGAAGCCCATAAACTGGACTGAGTTGATAATAATGAATGTGACAGCACCCTTTCTCTCATGCTCAACAACTGGAATATAAATGCATGCTGCCTCTAACTGCAGAGATACCACCTGTCTACGAGGACCATTAGCCAGTCAGAAATCAATCTGTGAAATCCACTTTTAAAAATCTTCTACTTTGGTGGTCTTTACTGTATACTGAGGAAATAAAGTCTACAGTATCTAACAATTGTCTGCCATGTTACTCTCCGCCAAATGTCACTTCCTTTTTTTGTGTTCAAGAGAGGGTTCCAGTGGTGGGATTTAAATATGTGAGCAACCGGTTCTCTGTGTGGATGCCGCTTCTGGAAGTCCATTCTAAGCCTGGGCAACAAAAAAAATAGCTAGCAGTTCTGCCGAAGTGTTGCGAACTGGCTGAATCCCACCACTGAGTTCCCATTATCTGAAAGATTTTCTCCCTTCCTTGGGCTTCCATTATTCTAACTATGAACTTATTCTATAAGTCCCTGTTGTGATTCAGTGTCAGTCTGTGCTCCCAGCAATTGAGTCTGAGGAATCTGAGGAGGAAGAAGAGGAAGAGGGGTTTGGAGAGCCTTTGGTGTTGGAGGGAGGCTCTGATGCACTGCAGGACTCTCAGCCTGGCCCCTCCAGTCGTGTTCCTCATGAGGCTCAGCTGTGTGAGGAGGAGGTGTCAAACTCAGAGGAGTCACAGCTGAATCTGTTCAGAGATGGTTGTCGTGCACTGTCCTTCATGATGGTTTTGCTTTGTCTGCTGAAGTGACATAACACCTGGCTTCTTCAGACATGATTCCAGTCCTATGTAGGCGCTTTCTTAATCCACGTTCACCACTTTTGTGAAAAACCTCAGACCTCTCTTTAATAATAGGCATAGAAAAGCAACACCATCAAGATCACAATGAAGACTGACAACAAGACAACTTGAAAAGTGGCACAGGACATTTATTTAGCTTTAAATATGAGTGTTAAACTGTCAGTAAGGCTATAATAGCTTCTGGAGGAAGGAAAGTGCCAGGTCCCTGATTTGCAGACTCCTGTCATCAAATCCTGCTATACTGCGGTGTTAAGGAGAATGACTGGAGATTATAGTTCTACCCTGGTGGGCAGGAGTGAGAATGAAACAGACAGAGAGAGACAACCACCAATTGCTGCCCTTGTCACATTGTTCATCAGCCTATACCACTTCAGGGTCGGGAGACAGAACATTCAAGAAGCTGTATGAATGAGTCTTGAATGTTTTCTAATTACTCTAGTCCTCCATCTTAGCTCAGAGGTTTTTAGCATTACTACAGCAAAGGATCTTCTCCCTCTATCTTTGTATGTGCATCTTTTACTGCAACATTTCATACTGTCTGATTTGCCCATTTGAACTATCCCCATGCTCCTGACCACATTTTCTGCATACTTGAATTTAAAGAATTACATTCCCTCCATTTTTATCTCTTCCAATAAGGCTTAAGCAATCCATCAAAGCTTGGCCAGTCTCACCGGGACTCTTTTCTCACATGCCCCAGACCTTTTCCATCAGAATCACTCTGCTTCAGCCAAGCGATATGGGAACCACCTCCTGTTTTGGGAAGAATCTTTTATTATGAAAACCAGAGTTTTGTATGCATTTTTGAAGTCTTCATTTTTTTCTCCCTTCAGGATCTGCTTTGTGTGGGTCTCATGTTTTCAAACAATCAGAAAAGAGCTGGAAGGGATCTTGGAGGAGACCCTATATCAGGGGTCAGCAACCTGAAACAGTGAAAGAGCCACTCGGAACCGGTTCCCTCACAAAAGGAAAAGCTGGGAGCCGCAAAAAATGTGTGCGCATGTGCGTACATGCACGCATGCGCAGAACAGGCTTTGACTGAAGAGTGGAGCCAAGGCGAGATATGCACCTACCCTGCATATTTGAATTGATTGGTTGAACTTTTTTAGTCCCACTTTTTTTGGGGGGACTGCACATGGCAGAGGACTGGGAGCTGCAGGAGAGAGCTGAAAGAGCCGCATACGGCTCCGGAGCCGCGGGTTGCAGACCTGTGCCCTATATCATTTCAGACAAGTGGCTGTCCAGTCTCTTCTTAAAAATCTCCAGAGAGGAAGCACCCACAACTTCTAAAGGCAAGCTGTTCCACTAGTTAATTGTTCTCATTGTTAGGAAGTTTCTCTTTAATTCCAGGTTTGTATTATATGTATAAACATCTTTAATATATAAGTTAACAAGTCAGACGATGAGGTAAAACGATTTGACAGAAGAACACGCGGGAACTTTGACAGCTGTCAAAGTTCCCCGCAAGGCGCAGGCGCGACCACTGACAGCTCGCGGCTGTCAAAACACCGAGCCATGCGGAAGCCGGAGCTGTCAAACACAGACGACGCGGATTGGTCGGGAGAGACGCGGCGCCAAAACGAACAAACCTGATTGGCCCTCACTGACAGCCGCCGGCTATAAAAAGCCGGCAAGTTATTCTGTTGTTGTCTTGCTCTTAATAAATCTTTAAGTTAACTAGCCTGTCGTCCCGAGTGGTCCTTCGGCTACTTCACTGGCGACGAAGGTGGGATCGCTCCTGAGCTGAAGTCACGGCCGCGGAAGAGAGTTCCCGGCCAGAGCTGTCACGGAAGTTTTAACTTCCAACGGAGCGAGACCTAGGACCGGACGACATGGCAAACTTCGGCCGTGTGAGGGAATTCGATACCCGCCATCCCGAGAGATGGCAATCACACCTGGGACAGGTCGAGGGATTCCTCCTCGTAAGCAAGATCACCGATGACAGAGCGAAGGCCGCCGCGCTGCTATACATCAGCGGACCCCCGTGTACGACGCTGCCGTAGGGCTGTTTAGCCTGGTACCCATCACCGAGGTCTCCTACGCGGATCTGGTAGACCAGCTCACGAAGCATTACATGCCGGCCCGCTCAGAACTGTACTGGCGGGTACAATTCGCCCTCAAGAAGCAACGACCAGACGAACCCGCAAACGATTTCATCGCCGGGGTCAGACACGCCGCACGGAACTGCCGTTTCCCCGACCTAGAAGACCGCATCAGAGACCAGGTGGTGATCGGGTTGAGGGACGAACGTCTACAGAAGAAGCTGACATCCAAAACCGACATGAGCCTGGCAGAACTGACCAGAGAGATCATGGCCTACGAGTATAACCACAAGAAGAAACCGTCTACCACGACCTCCGAAAGCCCAGCGACCGTATACCAAGAGTGCGCAACGCTCAGCGACAGCGACGAGTCGGTGGACTTCACGGACGGAGAGGCCCTTCAGCGCCGAATGGAACACAGACAACAGAGAAGGAGCGACACATCGGAGCGCCGAAGATCCAGGAACCCCCCTCCGCCACCGCCGCGCTACGAGCAACGGGCCACCTGCGCCAGCTGCGGGGGCAATCATGCCCGAGGAAGCTGCCGGTTCAGAAATGCTAAGTGCCACAATTGCGGGAAGACTGGCCACATCAAACCGGTGTGTCGCAGCCGGGGCGGCGACAACGTCAATGACTTGGAGGCCAATTCCCCAGGTAGGCCAGCTACCCGGGCCAACAGAGGAAAAATGACAGGGGGCCTAATAGAAACCATAGATAGGGTAAACAGCTTAAGCTCAAAGGTGAGGATCAGGGTAAAAATTCAGGGGGTACCCTGCCTCATGGAGGTAGACTCCGGGTCGGCTGTCTCCTTAATTTCTTTAGAAACGTATAAGGAGATCTGCCAGCAAACCAAAGGGAAAATTCCTCTGAAACAAACCCAGGTCCATCTTGCAGATTTTCAAAAAACCCCTATTCCCTTGGAAAGGAAGGCTAAGGTGGCTGTGGAATACAAAAAATTCAAGGGCAATTTAGAGGTTCTAGTCACGCCAGGAAACCGCACCAACCTGATAGGTCTAAACTGGTTTGGGCCTCTAGGAATTGCCATAACGGGGGTAAATACAGTCCAATCACCCAGTCTCGAAGCCGTCTGCAACAAGTATGCAGACGTTTTCGATGGCACGCTAGGGAAATACACGGCTCCCCCCGTATCCTTACAATTAAATCCAGCAATCCAGCCCATTAAGATAAGAGCTAGGAGAGTACCCTTTGCCCTCAAAGAAAAAATAGAAAATGAGCTTGAACGCCTCGTAGGTCTCGGGGTGCTCGAACCTACGGAGGGGGGAAGCTGGGAGACCCCCATAGTCACCCCTGTCAAGCCTAATGGGGAAATAAGATTATGCGCGGACTATAAGGCGACCCTCAACTTAGCGCTCAGCCCCCATGCTTACCCGGTGCCAGCGGTAAAGGACGTTTTTGCTTCCATCCGCTCCGGCGCCATTTTCGCCAAGCTTGATCTCACGCAGGCGTATTTGCAACTGCCTGTCACCAATGACACCGCGGAAGCCCAGACAATTGTCACCCACCGCGGTGCCTTTAAAGTAAAAAGGCTCCAATTCGGCATATCGGCAGCCCCGGGTATCTTCCAGGGTATCATGGAGAAAACCCTGAAAGGAATACCCGGGGTCTGCCCCTATTTCGACGATGTGCTCATCGCCGGAGAAAACGAAGCAAACTTAGCTGACAGACTGTCAGCTGTGCTGAGCCGGCTCAGAGAAGCCGGTCTCAAACTTAAAAGGGAAAAATGCTCCATTGGAGTCACGGCCACAGAATTCCTAGGGTACAAAATAGACGGCCAGGGCATCCACCCCACCACCGAAAAACTAAAGGCTATTCAAACAGCACCTAGCCCCAAGAATAAACAAGAACTCCAAGCCTTTTTAGGATTATTAAACTTTTATCACGCCTTCCTTCCCCACAAAGCCACTATCGCAGAGCCTTTGCATAGGCTCTTGGACAAGGGAACTGCTTGGTCCTGGACCAAAATACACGAAAATAGCTTCCAATCATTAAAAAAGATTATTTGCAATAGCTCAACAATCACCCTTTTTAGAGAGGACACACCAATATGCATCGCTTGCGATGCATCTCCCTATGGAATAGGGGCAGTGTTAAGTCATTTATATAAGGACGGCACCCAAAGACCCATAGCCTTTTATTCACGCACTCTGTCAAAAGCAGAAAGGAACTACGCACAAATAGACAGAGAAGCCCTAGCAATAGTCGCAGGGGTTAAAAAATTCCACGACTACCTCTATGGGAGACCCTTTACTATATTCACAGACCACAAGCCCCTGCTAGGGATTTTCACGTGGAATAAAACAAAACCTCAGATTCTCTCACCAAGAATTCTAAGGTGGTCCACGTTCTTATCTGCCTATTCCTATCAATTAATCCATAAACCAGGGAAGGAGTTAGGTCATGCAGACTGCCTCAGCAGACTGCCAATTCAAAACCAGGACCCAGACCCAGCCCCAGCCGGTCTGATTTTAGCAATTTCACAACTTCCAGACTGTCCCCTCTCTGCAAAGATGATAGCTAACAACTCAGCTAAAGACAAAATACTCAGCAGAATTCTCAGATGGGCCACAACAGGGTGGCCAGCACAAAACCCACACTCCCAATTCCAGCCATACTTTAATAGAAAAAATGAAATATCTTCACATAGGGGATGCCTGCTGTGGGGAAATCGAGTCATAATACCCAACAAAAACATAAATCAAACATTAGACATCCTACATGAAGGACATCCTGGCATTGTCAAGATGAAAGCGATGGCCAGGAGTTATGTATGGTGGCCAGGCATTGACAAAGAGATAGAAAAATACGTGGGAGGGTGCTACACTTGCCAAGCAACACGGAACGAACCACCCCAAGCACCAATTCACAAATGGGAAACTACAAAAAACCCATGGTCACGCATACACTTAGATTTCGCAGGACCTATCCAGGGACAAAGTTTCCTAATTGTAGTTGACAGCTATTCTAAATGGTTAGAAGTCACTCCCCTTAGAAAAACTACATCAGGAGCCACAATACAAGCCCTAAGAAAAATATTCGCCACACACGGCCTTCCAGACACCATAGTTTCAGACAACGGCCCTCAATTCACCTCTCGTGAATTTCAGATCTTCGCTATGAAGAATTGTATTAGGCTGGTCACGTCTGCACCATTCCACCCATCGACGAACGGGATGGCAGAAATTATGGTGCGTTCCACAAAAGAAGCTTTGAAAAAATTCGTCAAGGGGAACTGGCAGCGGCGACTCAGCCAGTTCCTAATGTCACAACACGCAACGCCATTCACAACAACGGGCAGATCACCGGCGGAACTAAGATGGGGGAGAAGGCTGATAACGCGGCTCGACAGATTACATCCTGACACGTTCCCGGAAGAAAACGAGCACCCCCAACCAACCCGTACACTCACACCAGGCCAAATGATATGGGCACGATCTTATACAGATAAAAACAAATGGGTCCAAGGGACAGTGCTTAAACAAACAGGACCCATTTCCTATCTCATATCCACACAAACTCACGGCAATCTACGCCGCCACATAGACCAACTCAGACCCAGACAACCACCACACACCCCGGAACCCCAACCGGAGGAACATAACACACAACCCCCCCCAGAAATACTACCGATGCGGGACCAAGACGAAGAGGGACTAAGAGAAGCGCTACCAGCAGAACCAGACATCGGCCCTCTTCCACGCCGCTCCGGCAGAAACCGAAGGGCCCCCGCCTACCTAAAGGATTACCAGTGGGCAGGTTCCAACGATCAAGGGGGAGGGAACGCTCCAGGGGAGGGGTAAGGGGTGTATTATATGTATAAACATCTTTAATATATAAGTTAACAAGTCAGACGATGAGGTAAAACGATTTGACAGAAGAACACGCGGGAACTTTGACAGCTGTCAAAGTTCCCCGCAAGGCGCAGGCGCGACCACTGACAGCTCGCGGCTGTCAAAACACCGAGCCATGCGGAAGCCGGAGCTGTCAAACACAGACGACGCGGATTGGTCGGGAGAGACGCGGCGCCAAAACGAACAAACCTGATTGGCCCTCACTGACAGCCGCCGGCTATAAAAAGCCGGCAAGTTATTCTGTTGTTGTCTTGCTCTTAATAAATCTTTAAGTTAACTAGCCTGTCGTCCCGAGTGGTCCTTCGGCTACTTCAAGGTTGCTTCGCTCCTTGATTATTTTCCATCTTTCATACATGCCCATTTTCACTAATAAATGGAATACATCTCCTTGTCATTATACTGTGACACTATATAAGGATTAGAATTATATACTGCTGACAAAATAATTTTCTTCTGTTCAATCATGTCTGATTTTCGGACTGCCAGGAAAAGTCCCTGCAGTTGCTTGGCAAGATTTTTCAGAAGTGGCTTGCCATTGTCTTTTTCCTAGTACTGAGTGAAAGTGACCGGCCCAAAGCCATCAAGATGTTCTGTCAGTGTCTAGTCTGATGACTTAAGCACTAAGTCTTAAGT
>NC_139512.1:166763986-166950670 GCF_947247035.1 Vipera ursinii
ATGTAGAGAGCATTGCAGTAGTCTAAATGAGAGGTCACAAGCGCATGAGTGACCGTACGCAGGGCATCCCGGTCTAGATAGGGCCGCAACTGGCGCACCAGGCGAACCTGGGCGAAGGCCCCCCTAGTCACAGTTACTATATGGTCTTCTAAAGAAAGCTGTGAATCTAGGAGGACTCCCAAGTTGCGAGACCTATCTACGGTGGGTAATAACTCACCCCCCATAGAAAGAGATGGAATATTCTGAATATCCCGAGATGCCGGTACGCACAGCCACTCAGTCTTGTCAGGGTTGAGTTGAAGCCTGTTCCTCCCCATCCAGACCCGAACCGCCTCCAGGCAACGGGACATCACGTCGAGGGCATCACTGGGGTGGTTTGGGGTCAAAATGAAAAGCTGGGTATCATCAGCATACTGATGATACCCAACTCCAAAACCACGAATGATCTCACCCAGCGGTTTCATGTAGATGTTGAACAGGAGAGGCGAGAGGACTGACCCCTGAGGAACTCCACAAGCGAGAGGCCTCGAGGTCGACCTCTGCCCCCCTGCCAACACCGACTGTGAACGTCCCAGGAGATAGGAGGAGAACCACTGAAAGACTGTGCCTCCCACTCCCAGTCCCCTGAGACGCCACAGCAGGATACCATGGTAGATGGTATCGAAAGCCACTGAGAGGTCTAATAGGACTAGGACAGAGGAATATCCCCTGTCCCGAGCCCTCCAGAGATCATTCACCAGAGCGACCAATGCCGTCTCCGTGCTGTACCCGGGCCTGAAACCCGATTGGTACGGGTCTAGATAATCCGCTTCATCCAGAACCAGAGGGAGCTGATGCGCCACCACACTCTCAACAACCTTCGCAAGAAAGCGAAGGTTGGAGACCGGACGAAAGTTATTTAACACAGCTGGGTCCAAGGCAGGCTTCTTGAGGAGAGGTCTCACCACCGCCTCCTTCAAGACGGCGGGGAAACTACCCTCACTCAAAGATGCAGATATAACCACCTGGAGCCAGCCTCGTGTCCCCTCCCGAGCCGCATAAACCAGCTAGGAAGGGCACGGGTCCAATAAACATGTGGTGGAGCTCAGCCTCCCCATAATCCTGTCCACTTCCTCCGGAGTCACAGGATCGAACTCCTCCCAGATAACATCGACAAGACCACCCGTGTCCTGATCAGGACAGATAGATAGATAGTTAGATAGATGATAGATAGATAGATAGATAGATAGATAGATAGATAGATAGATAGATAGATAGATAGATAGATGATAGATGATAGATAGTTAGATGGTAGATAGATGGATAGTTAGATAGATAGATAGATAGATAGATAGATAGATAGATAGATAGATAGATAGATAGATAGATAGGTAGGTAGGTAGGTAGATGATAGATAGATAGATAGATAGATAGATAGATAGATAGATAGATATCATCTCTCTCTCTCTCTCTCTCTCTCTCTCTCTCTCTCTCTCTCTCTCTCTCTCTTTGTCTCTCTCTCAAATTTGTAAGCTGCACATCTCATCAAAGGTGATTCTAGGCATCTTACACACACTGAATAAAATGCGGAATAAAACATTAAAAGAATAAATAAAAGATCTTAAATTTAAAAATTCAATTAAAGGAGGTAGAGAGAGGGAACAAAGTGTGCATAGAGAGAAGGCAGGGTGCTCTTTTCTCCATTAGCCACTTCCAATGTGACACACCCCTGTAGCACCCCAGGCTAGTTGACATAGCTATGCCTCTAAGGCCTTTCGTAAAGTCAGAAAGATGGGAGCAGATCTGAACTGAACCCACCTATAACATTATCTCGACCATTTATTCTAGAGAAAGCTAATTTCAGAAGAGTATACCTCTACATTTTTTTAATTTAATAGTGCTTGCAATGCTTTCTGTAACTTCAGAGTTACAAGAAGAACATTTATCAAATGTTTTCTTTAAACATAATGCACAGACATACCCAACAGATTCTATAGCGTCACAATGGAAATGTCAATCCCATTGACCATGTTACCATATTTTTAGCTATTGTCGAGCAAAAGCGATACCCATTTATCTACTCACAGTTGCCCACTTTCCAACTGCTGGGTCAGCAGGAGCTGAAGCTTGCAATGGGAGCTCACCTGTACTCCAGCAGCAACCTGGTTTCGAACATGACCCTGCCGATTGTCAGCCCAGCATCCTAACCTCATGAGCTAGCACACCACAAGACCAACAAGAAACATCAACATCCTCACAGATGCTGGCTTAGCTACAACTTCATTCTCTGTTCTATCCTTTACATTCTTTTCCTGTGCTTCATACAAAACTCCCAAATGAGAATTTTCAGCACATCAGTTCACACTCTCAAATAAGATCCGTCAAATGAGGAAAGAAAAATGTCACAAGGTATAGTAGTAATGAACATTTCTTTTGATTACCAATCATTTTTGCACCATTTTTTTTGCACCCTGCTGCAAATTCTCTCTTCATTTGCCAATTAATTCCATAAAATGGCCATATAGTTCTTTTCTCATTACTTTTCTAGGCAGAATGCCTTGCTGGATTGTCCTGGATTTTTGCCATGCTGAAAGCACTGGTCAGTGATACACCTTGATAGGAGCAATATGAAATTCAGGAACATCCTGATCTCCAAACTTTCTGAGTTTTGTAGCCAGAATGTCATGGTGAATTTTAAATTACACCACTACAATAGTGTGTTCAGTAAATGTCTGTTAAAAATCAGGCAAAACAATGAGTACTCTAATAAGGATGTTCCATGCTGTATTATTGTCACAGATGAAAACTCTTTATGGAATTACAATTTTGAACTTAACTACAACAATGCCAGGCAAAGCTGAATAAGTAGGCTAGGAAAGAGGAGTTGCTTTACTTCCTTTAAATTTGGTTGCTCCCTAATTCTGTTTTAAATATTTAAAACAGCACTGGAGAGCAAAAATGAAACCCAACAATGATAAATTACTTCTCTGCAAATGTTAAATATTTATGCATCACATCTGCTTTTCTCAGCTTTCTGCAAGACTTCAATTGGACAAGACAAGATGGGTTTGGGTCCCATCTTATCTCCATGACAATCCAAAACAAATTAAATTAAATGCATGAAACAATATTAGTCTCTGCATAATGAGTGTTATGACCAAGGCTTGGCACTCAAACAACACAGGCGATGCGGAGGGTTGTCCACTTTTATTTAGCCAACTTTCCCCCCAAAATCCCCACAGTTCATCCTTCAGTCAATGAGCAAGGCTCGATCACGCACACACCTCAGGCAGTTTCTCAATACTAGAAGTCCAAGCACTACTCCTGGAGCAAAACAAGCTCTGCAACTTGGCAATGTAGGTCTTTGCAGCACAGAGTTCATCCACATCGATGCACACCCACAAGGCAAGGCAGCAAATTGTTGGCAGCAGCAAGGATTCTCAAAGTGTGGAAAGTGTTGCTGAAAATTACAACACTTGTTCCCAACAAAAGCCCCTCCCCACAGCATCTCTCTAAATCCTATTCCCCAGGTGAGCCTTGTGAGGAGGGGCAGGGCACCCTCTTCCCAACCCGAGTAGTCAGGTTGCCCTGCATTGACTCCACCTCTTCTCCATTCTCCACCCTCAGGAATCGAGCGGGGGAGGCAGTGGCTCATATCCAGAGCTCCATCGCTCCTCTGCTCCACTGCCCACCCTTTCCATCTCCTCCCTCTTCACTTGGTCATCCTGCACCCTTTCTTTCTCCCTGCCTACTCTTCTGAAGCCCAAGGGACCCAGGACTGCCTCATCCTCTTCCCCAGGTTGTTCCACCTAGGCCCTATCTCCTCCTCCTCCTCAGACCTGATCTCCAACGGGGCCACGACAATGAGTAAGAATGGGGATTAAAAATATAGTTCTTCTATTTCCTTTCCCAGCTTCCTCTTTTTCTTTTTTCAGAATTCATAATCATGGGAGGAAGCAGCTCAACCCAACTGCAACCAAAATGTTTCAACCAAATGAATGTTCCAATTAGAAGTAGAATTTCTTGAACATTCCTAATTCTGGTCTGTGACTATAATAAAATATTGTTTTATTGAATATTCTTAATCTTTGATCAGACAGACAAGTCCTGCTCTATTCAGGATGAACATAGTACTACTTCTTTAAATGGTTCCAATTTGACAAATCATCCCTGCTAGTTCCCCTCTGTCCTTTCAGGGTTATCTTACCATCCAAAATGAATTTAATAGTTCAACATAAAAAACATGCCAAAATACTCTTAGTGGAACACATCACTGCTTTATGATTGTTGAATCATAGCTTGAGGTAGATCTAAAGTATGCTCAACAGCTGATAAAAATTTTTAAGGATTGCCTTTCATAGAGAACCAGGCACAAGAAAATGGGGTTGAAAATGTCAGGATTGCTCAAGTGACATTAATAATTCCTCATCTATTTAACCACTATGAGCACTTTATCAATTCTGAACATAATCTGAGGTTGATACAGTAGGCTGTGCCAAAGAAAAATTCATGGAACCACAATCAAAGCCACAGTAACTTTTGCGGGGGTTTTGTTGGTTGGTTTTTAGGGGTGATTAGCTTCATAATAAGGGACGCGGTGGCTCAGTGGGTTAGGATGCTGAGCTTGTCGATCAGAAGGTCGGCAGTTTGGCGGGTTGAATCCCAAGTGCCGCGTAACAGAGTGAGCACCTGTTACTCGTCCCAGCTTCTGCCAACCTAGCAGTTCGAAAGCACGTAAAAATGCAAGTAGAAAAATAGGGACCACTACGGTGGGAAGGTAACAGCGTTCCATGCGCCTTTGGCTTCTAGTCATGCCGGCCACATGACCACGGAAACATCCTCGGACAAGCACTGGCTCTTCGGCTTTGAAACGGAGATGAGCACTGGCCCCTAGAGTTGGAAACGACTAGCACGCATGTGCGGGGGAACCTTTACCTTTACCTTAACTTCATAATATAAAAGAGTAAAAAAATAAATGGAGGACAAATTATGCTAAGAGAAGGGAGGGAAGAACGCTGAAATCTCCCTTCCTCACTCCCAAAGTCACATGAAGAAGGGCAGTAAACGTTAAGTGACTTTTTACAGTTGAAGTGGATTTTGAGAGTCAAAATCAGGTCAGGGGGAAAAAAGTTAGTCATGTCAAAAGCATCTACATTCAAGAGAAGAATATGGAGAATTTTCCATTGTTTTAATTGTTTTCATTGTTCTTCCCAGTTTTTTCCCCCAGACAGAAGGGAAAGATAACATGTGGCATGATTGCTCAGTTGCAGGAGAGTAAAACTGTTGTTAAGTGTAGGCACCACTGAGTAACTGCCAAGGGCTTCTGCTTTTGTTCTTTCCCGTCCCCATTTCTCATTTATTTTTTACAAAATACATATTATAACTTAATAAAGTTTAAAAGAAGATTTTAAAATACTGCTAATATAAGTTTTAATTTTTTAAAAAATAAATGATACAGATATTTTAAAAAGCCAATATAAGCTTTTTTTTTAAAGCTTTTAATGCTTGCAGCATTTGACTCTCCTATTATTCCCTGGTTTCTTTTGCACTTTATGAGTATAGAAGCTGTAGCAGATTGTTCTCCTTCTTGGCAAGCATAGATATAGGTTTCAAATTGTATGTGTGTGGGGGCGGGGACTGTCAGGTGAATTGGCACCAGGGACAAAATAAGGAGAAAGGCCCATTAAGGCCCATTAAGAAGGAATCTTGCCTATGCTCCTAGCCCCAAAACAGTACTGTAGGGTATCACTCTCTGTATAATCACTGTCAGCTATATGAACATTCCAATGAACTAACAAGAAAAGATAATATTGTACTTCATCCTATGGCCTCACTGAAAAGGAGATAAAAAATATGCTTGCACAAAAATACAGAATACATATGCATCTTCTCAGGAAGGACGAATCACTTAGAATTTTTTTTCTCAAAGGCTCAAATGCATTGACTAATAGAAGATTAATAGAAGACAAATAGTCTTCCAATAGAACAGACCAGGGCTTTTTTTTTTCTCATAGAACGCTCAGAACGGAGTTCCGGCACCTTTTTTGGATGGAACCTTGTAGGGTAGGCAAGGCGGGTTGTATGACACGTGTGAGTTCCGGCACCTTTTTCTTTTACAAAAAAAGCACTGGAACAGACTATATGTCGTTCAAGGCTGAATTGTAGAATCCTGAGTGTTCTCTGAGCTTGCTCATTTGCTTGCAGATATTTCATTATCAGATCAGCTAAGGCCAGAATATATTGTCTCCCAACAGCCTACATTTAGATCAGCAGGAATTAACACCAAATAACCTAGCAGAAAATAATGCCTTAATCAAGAAACTACCAAGGAGAAACCCACATCCCCATCCATACTGGCAGCTACCGTATATAAACAGGTATAATGGAATGGTGAGAATATTTCTTTGTATGCAGGGATGGAAATGACATCTGCAGGGACACATACATTAATGAGCAAGTGGGTCATTGAGGTGGCAACTACCACGAGGTCTAGGAATTAGAGAATGATGCAAATGCTGATGGTTTCTAGGGAAAGGATTTAGCACACATGAGTCTGGATACTTCAGGATTAACATAATAGTAGAAAAGAAGATCCTGTCAGGATTTTTTTTTTCAGCAAGATGAACTGGAAAAATATAAAGAGGCAACTCAAGATGTGGTGTTATGAAGAATGAAATGATTTCTGGGGGGGGAAAGTGTCCCTAATGAATAAATCTAATTACCAAGAAGCTGTGACATCATTATCCTTTCTGAAATGCCATCTAGAATACAACACCGATGAAATGCACGGATATCATTTTGGGGTTGGGAAGAAAGATGTTTCAGAGTCTTTGCAAATACCAGCACAGAAAGGTCAAAGACCTGTTCTTTAACAATATCAACCATTGAAACGAAAAATTGAAATTGGTCCCACGGTGATCCGGTAAAGGAGCCATGTAAATTTTAATATATCAGCCAATACAGGTCAGCATAAAAGTAATTTATGGTACAAACCTATATAAGATACAAAATATTTTAAAACACTGAGAAAAAAAACTAATATTTTCTTTGTATGAGTGGTAGGCAACGGCAAGTAAGTAAAAGTATTAATTTTAGATTCAGGGATTTTTTTTTAGTCAGTTTGTGAAAAAAGGAGGAAGGCAGGAAGGAAGGCAGGAAGGCAGGAAGGCAGGAAGGAAGGAAGGAAGGAAGGAAGGAAGGAAGGAAGGAAGGAAGGAAGGAAGGAAGGAAGGAAGGATATAAAAATATCATTCTCAACTCTTCTGTTAATAAATTGATTTAAGATTAATTATGCAAATGTTGATATGGTTTTCAGGATTATTTGCTGTAGATCTGACAACAGCCTGAGGCTTGTAAACTTTTTTTTTTAAAAAAAATGCCCATATTTAATCAGAAATATTGTGAAAGGTGAGATTTTTCTCCTCCATCCACCTTAAAAGCATCTCAGAAAAACAGAAGCACTCCTCCGACCTAGAAGCTATCAGTATCTGGTAATGTGTCCTCCTCCTTAGAGAGAGGCCACTTCTCCTAAAGAAATAAATGTGCCTGATTACAGCAACAAATGAAACATATGTGCCCATATTTTCCTGCAGAATTAAATACATGAAACAGCAAGCAAAGAAGGCAGCATCCTTACTGCAACAATTTGTATTCATGTATCCGCTTAGGTCATTTTCCATTTTCTTCTGGTGACCAGAAATTCCCCAGCTGACAAATACTTAGTTTGGTTGAATAATACAGGGCATATTAAAGTTCCTCTTCAAGGGAAACATTGAACATTTTCATCTGTACCAATTTGCATCGCCTTTGCTTGTAACACGGCAATTCTCCTTTAACTCCGAATACTTTAGATTATCTAATGTATCATCCAGACATTTTAATATGGATCTTGATTTTCCATGCTGTGCAATATTGGCAAAAGTTTCCATCAAGCTCTTCTTGGTACAAGTGAATGCCAATCATTAAACACATCTATCCTCTCTCCTGCACTCCTCAGCATCACCTCTGCTTGGATTTCCATTTGATATCTTGTAATGGCTAAGAAAATCATAAACATAAACCTCTCCAGAATTCTATTTCCCCTCCAAAACAGACATCACTTATTGCTTACATCCATTTTGTTTTGTTCTAAATTAACTGCTTCAGAGATGACACATTATTTGCTGTGTAAAATAAAATGGCAAGGGATGGTCAGGTAAAGAAGGCAAATTACAGGAATAAAATATCTGTTGCCTTGCTCACCTTGCAATAAACCCAGGAAGCCTAGTAAAAGTTACTGATGAAAAATGATGCAGATGTTGGTGGTATTTCCTATATTAATAAAGAAGCAAAGAGTGACTAGATTCACACATTATCCTGCAGTTATTGAATTAAGCATAATATTCACAATAAATCCAGTCATTGTGGATTGTAATCCATGATTATGAATCTTTCAGTATACCATGGTTGAACAAACCATGGCCTATGGTGTACTCTGAAATAAATTACTGTATTCAGGGCAACAACTTTTTTCCCCTCACTGGCTAACTAGCTCCCCAGAGAAGCCAACGCAGGACACAAAGACAAAGTCTTTGCATCCAGTTTTGGTCGCCATGATGTAAAAAAGATGTTGAGACTCTAGAAAGAGTACAGAGAAGAGCAACAAAGATGATTAAGGGTCTGGAGGCTAAAACATATGAGGAACGGTTGCTGAAATTGGGTAAGTCTAGTTTAATGAAGAGAAGGACAAGCAGGGACATGATAGCAGTGTTCCAATATCTCAAGGGCTGCCACAAAAAAGAGGGACTCAAGCTATTCTCCAAAGCACCCAAAGTAACAGATGGAAACTAATCAAGGAGAGAAGCAACCTAGAACTAAGGAGAAACTTCCTGACAGTTAGAGCAATTAATCAGTGGAACAACCTGCCTCCAGAAGCTGTGAATGCTCCAACACTGGAAGTTTTTAAGAAGAGACTGGACAGCCATTTGTCCGAAATGGTATAAGGTTTCCTACCTGAGCAGTGGGTTGGACTCGATGACCTCAAGGGTACCTTCCAACTTTACTACTACTACTACTACTACTGTTGTTGTTGTTGTTATTTTGGGCCACTGCTCCTAATGGAATTTGGGCTAGGCAGTATTCAGGCTTAGAATCCTTTGAAATGACAGAAGATGGTTTCCTGGAATCACATGGCAGCTCTGTAGCACTTTTCTGGGTTTTTACAGTAGGTTTACACCAAGTTTCAAAAGGGCTGTGATCTTTTGGTACTTTTGCTTACTTTCTCACAGAACAGAGCTATAGTTCTGACAAACAACAAGTACTGCCTGGGATAATGTTTTCCAGGAACTTCCATCTTGAGATAGTAATAGCAATAGCACTTAGACTTATATACCACTTCATAGTGCTTTACAGCCCTCTCTGAGCAGTTTACGGAGTCAGCATATTGCCCCCAACAAGCAGGACAGGATCAAACAACTCGCAGTGGGCAGAATTAGCCTGCAATACTGCATCCTAATCACTGTCCCACCATGGCTCAAGATATCTGTTAATGTACCAAGTGCCTCACTTGTTCTAGACTGTAATTAATTTATTGACTTAGTAACAGGAGAAATTGTTCCATAGTTACTTACTGGCTCAAACCAATATATATGGAGAGAGATTGGTGCAAGATATGAGATCCTGTTTTAGATTCACAGTGTGGCCCATTTTCAACACAACCTGTCAGGATCTGTCATGGAAGACTATGAAAGGCAACAGCACAAATGGGGGCACTTAGATCCATGTGTAACATATATATCAACAATCAATAGAATAGCCACAGTGCAATTATAAAGAATTAAAAGAACATTACATGTGTGGAGCAAACCCCAAATAAACAGACAACCACCATACTAAATGAGACATCCCAATGCTAGGGAGAAGTCCCAAGTTTTTAAAGATAGTCCTTGTTTAGCAACCAAAATTGGGACTGGCAACTCAGTCATTAAGTGAGACCATCACCAAGTGCTTTCTAGAGCTGTGAAAATTGTAAATGCAAGAATTGGTCATAAAGTTACTTCTCCATCATTGTTGTGACTGCAAACAATCACTAAATGAGGCAGTTGCTAAACAAGGACTACCTATAGAAAAGGCCACTCAGCTCTGGGAAGTGGGGGGGAGGGAGGGAGGGGCTGGGGAGGGTTGGGGAGTGGGAAGGGGGTGGGAGGGGAGGGGGCTGGGAGGGGTTTTGTTTTGCTAAAGATAAAATGTATTGTAAAACTTTTCAATTAAAAAAAAAGAAAAGAAAAGGCCAGATTGTGCTGCTGAGGTTCATGACAAGTAGCTAAAACCTGGAGGAAGAGTTTCTACCATAAATATTTAAAAAAAATAAGTTGTGATAGGGCCGTCTTAATATGCTTTTAAAATAAGGAAGGACCTCCTTGCGTGAAGCTATATTCCTCAAGAATTCCTATTTGCAGTTTTCTTGGCAACATTACCCAACTGGTTTGTCTTTGTCCTCTTTGGGATGTTGTTCAACTTATCGCTTTAGCCAATGTAGGCTTGAGTTAATCTAAAATGGGCAACTTCTGAAAAATTGCTCCCCCCCCTTCCCCCTGGTTTTGTGTGACGTCATGAAATCAAGTCTCTGCCTACTGTACCCTTGCATACAAAAAACATAACTATAAAAGCACAGCCCACTGGTTTAGGAAATATGTTTCAGCTCTATCCTTTGAAGTTTTATCTCTAAGAGAAAGGTGTAACCTAACTGCTGAAGCTGAGACCAGAGTCTGCGGAATAAGAAGAGTCTTGTTGTTTTTAATATTACACTCCTCCAATTTTCATTGCCTGCCCAAGCATGACAAAAAGAACACTGCTTTTCTTGAAAAAGAAATGCATCTCTTCTGTGGTATGAGTTACTCTCTATAGCAAAAGCTATGTTAGAAAAACAGAAATTATTGTAATCTTGTGCTCACTGCACTTAACTACTCTCAGCATTTTTATCTTCATTTCTCTCCTCTTCCCCTCCCACCTCTTGAATCAATTCCCTCTGAAAGAATTACACCCTCTTCATTTAAACAAACATGCATTTTACTTACTGTTCAAAAAATACCAAGGTGCACAAGGAGAAAGGAAAAATATACATCATTCTTCATAATTATACTATGAGAGGTGGGGGGAAGGGGCAATTAAAAAACAGAAAGTTAAAAAAGTATTCCAAAACCTTTAATCACCAAGGGACCATTTAATTTATGCAAATTAAGAAACTACAATTAACCCTCCCCTGTGTATGCATTCTTTTTTACTTATTTAAATATTTGTAAAAACCACAACTGGGACCAGCAATTCCATCAATAAGTAATATGGTCATGAAGCAAGACATCAAGTGATCATAACAGACTTACAACCTCACTTCTGCTGCAGTTGTTAAGTGACGCAGCCACTAGGTAGGTAGGTAGGTAGGTAGATGTGTGTGTGTGTGTGTATGCATGTGTGTGTGTGTGTTATATATATATATATATATATATATATATATATATATATATATATATATATATATATATATATATATATATATATATATATATATATATATATAGTTATAGTTATAGTTATAGTTATAGTTTATTTGATTTATATACCGCCCTTCTCCTTGGTAGGACTCAGGGCGGTTCACAGGGCATATATAAAAAACAAAAAACACTATACAAAAATTAAAAAAGAATTAAACCCTTGCCCAATAAAACAGTAGTACAGATTAAAAACAATTAAAAAACCCATAATCCCCATCAGGCCAGACCAGCTAATTCGAACAGATGGGTCTTCAGGCCCCGACGGAAAGTTCGAAGGTCTGGTGCCATCCGGAGCTCCACCGGCAATTGATTCCATAAAGCCGGGGCCCCCACAGAGAAGGCCCTCCCCCTGGGGGCCACCAGTCGACATTCCCTGACTGGCGGCACCCTGAGGAGGCCCTCTCTGTGGGAACGCACAGGGCGGAGGGGAGTCGATGCCGGCAGCAGGTGGTCCCTGAGGTAACCCGGACCCATGCCATGTAGGGCCTTAAAGATCGTAACCAACACCTTGAACCTCACCCGAAAGACAACTGGTAACCAATGCAGCTCGCGGAGCAAAGGTGTAACATGGGAGTACCGGGAAACTCCCAAGACAACTCTCGCGGCCGCATTCTGTACCAGTTGGAGCCTCCGAGTGGTCTTCAAGGGAAGCCCCATGTAGAGAGCATTACAGTAGTCAAGGCGAGAGGTCACGAGCGCATGAGTGACTGTACACAGGGCATCCCGGTTTAGATAGGGCCGCAACTGGCGCACCAGGCGAACCTGGGCGAAAGCCCCCCTAGTCACGGCCACTATATGCTCTTCCAAAGTAAGCCGCGAATCTAGAAGGACTCCCAAGTTGCGAGCCCTATCCACGGGGGGTAAGAGCTCACCCCCCATAGAAAGAGATGGAACATTTGGAATGTCCCGGGATGCCGGAATGCACAGCCACTCAGTCTTGTCAGGGTTGAGCTGAAGTCTGTTCCTCCCCATCCAGACCCGAACCGCCTCCAGGCAACGGGACATCACGGCGAGGGCATCACTGGGGTGGTTTGGGGTCGAAAAGAAAAGTTGGGTATCATCGGCATACTGATGATACCCAACTCCAAAACCACGAATGATCTCACCCAGCGGTTTCATATAGATGTTGAACAGGAGAGGCGAGAGAACCGACCCCTGAGGAACTCCACAAACGAGAGACCTAGGGGCCGATCTCTGCCCCCCTGCCAACACCGACTCCGAGCGTCCCAGGAGATAGGAGGAGAACCACTGAAGAACTGTGCCTCCCACTCCCAGTCCCCTGAGACGCCGCAGCAAGATACCATGGTCGATGGTATCGAAAGCCGCTGAGAGGTCTAATAGGACTAGGATAGAGGAATGTCCCCTATCCCGCGCCCTCCAGAGATCATTCACCAGAGCGACCAATGCCGTCTCCGTGCTGTACCCGGGCCTGAAACCCGATTGGTAGGGGTCCAGATAATCCGCTTCATCCAGGACCAGAGGGAGCTGATGCGCCACCACACTCTCAACAACCTTCGCAAGAAAGCGAAGGTTGGAGACTGGACGAAAGTTGTTCAAAACGGCTGGGTCCAGGACAGGCTTCTTGAGGAGAGGTCTCACCACCGCCTCCTTCAAGACGGCGGGGAAATAACCCTCACTCAAAGAAGCAGATATAACCGCCTGGAGCCAGCCTCGTGTCCTCTCCCTAGCTGCATAAACCAGCCAGGAAGGGCACGGGTCCAACAAACATGTGGAGGAGCTCAGCCTCCCCATAATCCTGTCCACTTCATCAGGGGTCACAGAATCAAACTCTTCCCAGATAACATTGACAAGACCGCCCGTGTCCTGATCGCCTGACTCTGCCCAGCTGGAGTCCAAACCGGTCCGAATCCGAGCGATTTTATCCGACAGATGATGACTAAATTCCTCGGCACGACCTTGCAAGGGATCCTCCCTCACCTCCTGATTGAGAAGTGAGCGAGTCACCCTAAACAAGGCGGCCGGGCGATTATCTGCGGACGCGATGAGGGTGGAGAAGTAATTACACCTCGCCACCCTCATCGCTGCGAGATAAGACCTAATATAGGTTCTTAACCGCAATCGGTCGGGTTCGGATCGGCTAGACCTCCAGCAGCTCTCTAGGCCCCGTTTCCGGCGCTTCATCTCCCGGAGCTCCGCGGAAAACCATGGAGCTCGCTGGGATCTGCGCCGGGTCAGGGGCCGCAAGGGTACAACCCGGTCAAGTGCCTCAGTGGCTGCCCTTCCCCAGGCTTCCACTAAGGCATCAGCCGAGCTGTGAGCAGTGGAGGCAGGTGGGGACCCCAGCGCCGCTTGGAATCTGTCAGGATCCATTAAGCGTCTGGGGCGGTACCATCTAATTGGCTCCGTACCCCCACGGCGGGGGGTGGCAAAGCGGAAGACCAGCCGCAGGAGATGATGATCGGTCCATGACAGGGGCATAATAAATGGAGAGCCCCCACCTAGATCATCCAACCACCGTCTAGATAAAAAAATCAGGTCAAGGGTGTGGCCTCCCTCATGAGTTGGCTCTGAAATTACTTGCGTCAGGTCCATGGCCGCCATGGAAGCCATGAACTCCCGAGCTAGCTCAGATGAACCTCCCAGGGATGGTAGATTGAAGTCTCCCAAAACTATAAGTTTGGGAAACTCAACCACCAAACCCGAGAGGATATCGAGCAGCTCGGGCAGGGCTGCCGCTGTGAGACTAGGCGAAATGTACACCAGCAGCAAGCCCAACTGCGCCCCAGGACCAAATCTCATGAAGAGAGACTCACACCCGACTATCTGAGAAACGGTGGCCTCCCGCGGACATAAGGTCTCCCTAATGGTAACCGCCACTCCCCCACCCCTACCTTGAGCTCGTGGCCGGTGTAGCACCCGGAAACCTGGTGGGCAGAGGTCAACCAAAGGGACCCCACCCTCTGGGCCCAACCAAGTCTCCGTGATGCAAGCCAGGTCCGCATGCTCACCCTCAACTAGATCCCTAACGAGGGGAGCTTTATTAACCACGGACCTGGCATTCAGGTACACCAGCCGGAGCTCAGGAGGCTGCACATCCCCGCTCCCGGGACCTCGGGGAAGAACCAGAGGGTCGGAGCGCCTCACCGCTTGAAGACAGCGGAGACGGCCCTCCCGGTAACGATATGGCCCCCTGTCTATCCGCCTGCTGCCTTTCCCCGTCGTGGGAATTGGTAGTCCCACGACCCGCTCAAGAGCCCCAGATGTACCCACAACCCGCTCTCCACGAACGCCGTCAGACCCAGGCCTGGCCTGCAACAAAGTTGTTTGGCTACCCCCCACCGCCAAACAACCACTACCCCCCACCCCCCTCCCCAACCCCCTAAAAAATTTAGCTAAAAAATTAACCAGGGGCCTCTTATTAGGTTTATATCGCAAGCCCCTGGCCTTTCCCGGCCATCCCTCAGGGTCCCAACAATTGGGCCCCTCATCGAGATTAGGGAAAGAAAAGAAGGCGGGACGCACCCAGGAGAGGGGGGCACCCCTGAGGGCGAGCAAGTCCGTGTCAGAATATTGATGCATCCAGTCAGCGAGTCCAGAGAGGGCAGTCCAATGATTGAAACCAACAGGAGGATCCAAGGAAAGGAGTGGGACATTTGGGCCATCCACCAACCACTGCCACTTGATTGGATGCTCCCAGGGGCACACCACAACCCGTCCTCTCACAACGGGACGCGAGTCTGCCTCCGGGGATGGTCCAAAATGCCCACCCTGGGTGGGGCAGCACCCACAGAGCTCCCACCTCTATGGGGCTGCCGATGAAAAACAGGCCACTCTCCCACTGTGGCCTGTACCCAGGTCCGTCCCAGTCCAAAGGGGGAAAGAAAGAGGCAAATGGAAAGTTAATAAATAAGATAATAAATAAGTTAATAAATAAGTTGGCAGTCCGTTGTATCGCCATCGTTGTCATAAATGTCGTTGCTGCTGCCATCATCTCAAGCAGCCAAAACCAACGAATCGCTGTCGCCATGGTCGTCCTCTCCACCGCCCAAAGCAGCCCGAGGACGCCGCCGCCATCGCCACTTCCATCGTCAGCAATAACTCAGGACCCGCACAAGGGCAGCCCCATCAGTAGAATAACAAGCAGCTGTCTTCTCCGCCGCCAAACGGCCCGAAGACGCCGCAGCTGCCAACAAGACGGCACAAGCAGGTCCAACAGAAAATGTCTCCACCGCCGCCGCCGCCATTACCGCTGCTACTGCTGCCGCCGCCGCCAGAATAATCTGCGAGCTTCTCATCCAGGCTCTCCTCCCCTCTCACGGAAGCGCCGATCAGCTGGGCTCTGAAGACGCCGCGAGCTCCAGGGACGCCGAGAACGCCGCCGAAAACGGCCGAAAGTCGTCCGAAGCAGCAGCGCCAACCCGACAGCCCAGGCAGCCCAGGACGGATGAAAACAGATGAAAACGCCCCGCTGCCGACCGCAGCCTCCTAAGAGAGGTCCGGAGACACCAGGGCAGCAGGGACCGGCTAGCCGCAAAAGCCGAAAAAGCCGAACCCAGCAACGCCGCGGGAGACAAACAGGCGAGGGAAAAGCGACGCGCAGATGGAACAGGCAACAGCCGAACTGCCTCCTCATTTGCCTCATAATTCATTTCGAAATCCACATCCCCTACTCAGCGGGCCCAAAAGACCCCCTGAGGGACTCCAAAAGGACGCCCCCATAGCCGGAGCTCACGGAGCTCAGCCTGACACGTCCGCCATCTTCAAAAGCCGGAAGTGGAAGACAAATCAAATGTTAACTATTTAGATTACCTTGCTAGGCCCCAAACATGGGGCAAATCTTTATTTCCTGTTTTCAGCCTATCTTGAAGGCTATCAAACAGGCAGTAGTCACACCGGACAATTCATATATTTGTGTAAATTACTAACAAAGAATTAAAGGGAAACTGAGATGCATTTCTGACTCCTTAGTCGTCCTCAGTCAGCTATACCCTTCTGAGATTCGAACCTGGGCCCAGGTTCGAATCTCAGAAGGGTATAGCTGACTGAGGACGACTAAGGAGTCAGAAAAGAAATGCATCTCAGTTTCCCTTTAATTCTTTGTTAGTAATTTACACAAATATATATATATATATATATATATATATATATAGAGAGAGAGAGAGAGAGAGAGAGAGAGAGAGAGAGATGGACAGACAGACAGATAGATAGAATTAGTTAATTATGCCATAGTTGGGATCTATATATCATAGCTTCATCATACTATTATTGCAGAAATATCCAAGGTGCACACCTCCCTGCTGCTTTCAAGTGCCAGCTACAACATATAATGTTGCCAGATTCTGCCAAGGAGCATTTAAAATCCATCACATAATGACCTGTGCCATAAACTAGGGCATCTAGTTAATTATACCAGAGTTCTCTGTAATTTTATTTTTTAATCCCATTTAATCCCGCCCTTCTCCAAAGACTCAGGGCGGCTTACAATCTAAGAAGCACAAACCAATGTGCTTAGCAATAGCCTTCATTCTATGTATATGCCTGCTTATTAGGGCTTTCAGCCCCCCCGCAAGCGGCATTTTTACAAAGTCAGCTTACTGCCCCCAACAATCTGGGTCCTCAGATTTGAGAGACAGAGACTGCCACATACTAAGCTTTATGCTTCCCTATAACTATTTAATGTTCTTAATTCTCCCTTTAGATTTTTGCATATGAATAAAATTATTATTTTAGACTATGATGTGTCTTTTATTTTTTAATTATTTGTACTGCATTTTCTTTGTGCTGGTCTATGACCATAATAACTTTGACTACATAACTTTCAAAAAAAGTTCCATTTTTTTCTAGTCATAAAACCTTTACATAATAATTTCATTTTTTAGTTTTCTTTTGTTTAAAAAAGTCTGGAAGAGGTTTCCAACTGGCATTAAACTTAGTGTCCTTTCTCTAATCAAGGCTGTCAGTTTAGCCATCTGTGTAAGCTCCATCATCTTCAGCGTCTACTCTTCCATTCTGGGTAGCATCAAATCTTTCCATCGTTGTGCATATAAGAATCTTGCTGTAGTTATCATATACTGTATAAAAACAAGTTCTATGATTTTTCCCAGTGTTTTGTCAATAAGATTCCAAAGAAACACTTGTAGCTTCAGCTGTATACTGTAGTCATATTAAAAATCTTCTGAATTAATGTATGAATTTTAATCCAAATTTTCTGCTTTTTTCCATATGCACCAAGCATGACACCCTCTTGTTTATATTTTAAACATTTTTTTTCCTGGTGACAAAAACCAATGAGACATCATGTTATGAAACTTCTTTTTTGGAAGCACCCCAAATCTCATTCATGTGACTGCAGGGACACTGCAATGGTCATACATATGAGGACCAGTTTTAAAATTACTTTTTCAGCAACATAATTTTGAACAGTCGCTAAGCAGGTCAGTCATTAATCAAGGACTATCTGTACAGTGGTTCATCTTTTGACACATAATAAGCCGCCCTGAGTCTTCGGAGAAGGGCGGGATATAAATGGGATAAATAAATAATAAATAAATAAATAATCCTGGGTAGCTCACAATAATAAAACAAGAATAAAAAGCATTAAACAAATACCAACCAAAACATTCCTGGCATCCATAACAAAATACATCCTCACACATATGCAGGCAAACTATAGAGTTTCCTTGGATTTCAACCTTATAGCTTGAAGTGGAGAAAGCCAGGTCTTCACATCTTCTTGGAAGATCAGGAAGTGATGGAGCCATGCTGGAACTCAGAGGAAAAGGTGTTCAAAGGGGAGGGAATGCCGCTGAGTAGGTATGCCACCTAGGTCCTGGTAGCTAACAACATTTTAGGGAAGGGATGTGTAGTCTGTCCATCCTGTTAGACCTAGTTGAGTGGATGGATACCTTCATAATGAGGCAGTTCCACAAGTACCTGGACCTGTGCCCTAAAGGGAATCACCATCACTTTGAATTGCACCTGGAAGGAAGCTGGAAGCCAGTGCAGCTCCTGCAGCGAAGGTGAAACATGGACAAACACCCAAACTTGTGCAAGGCATTGGCTTCTGCAGTAATGATAATGTCTGGATGGTCTTCAAGAGCAGCCCCGTGTGACTTAGACCAACATCGTCAAAAACAATTAACAGTTAACAGATTAACCTTCAATTTAGTGCAACCATCTGGTGTCTTCACAGCAGCCTGAACACTTCATATTCTACCAAACAGAAACAGGTGCCTGATGAATATCCAACATCAAAAAGATTTTGCTGTCCTGATTCCTGAGTTGTCGTTGTGGTTGTGTAATTTCCAAATCCAGCTCCATCAGTCTCATTTGAACCGCATGATTCTAACACCAGGAATTGCAGCATATTTCCATAAATGACAGCTGTCACAGGCCACTCCACGTGGCCGCACTGACAGCTGTCAAAAGGAACGCGCACGCGCAGTCGCGCTCCCCGGGCTGTCAAAACCGCTCCACGCGGCCATTTTGACAGCTGTCAAATGCCGCGCATGTGCCCCAGTCCGCGAGCTGTCAAACAGCAGAAGCAGCGGACTGTCAAAGCGGCAGCAGCCGCTGAACTGTCAAAATGGCGCATGCGCCTAGACCGCGTATTCTGACAGGCGCTAGCTGTCAAAATGCCGGCAGGATTATTCCGACCCCGGCTGCTCGGGCAGCCAGCTGACAGGGTTTCCCCAGCCCAACGCGCATGCGTTATCACTGGGGAAATGTCAAAGGCTGCTAGCTGATTATTGGCACAGGGTCTCTCGGCGGGAAAACACCCGCCCCTGATTTGTCGACTTTGTTATGCCGTTGCCTATATAAGGCTGTTGTAATTGCCCTGTTTCTGTCCGGGCTATGTTAATAAACCTTTTGAACCGAAGACGCCGTCTCTCTCGTCCCTGCCTCCGCCAATTCAGGAATCATTGACTGTTCTGCCCAAATGGCTGTTTAATCTCTCTGAACTGTTACTGTACAGCATACAAAATGGGTTCTTATACCCAAGGAGGCAGAAACAACAACATTTTTATTCTTTGTGTGTGCGTGTGTGTGTGTATACACACACGCACACACATGCACACACATACGCACACATAATTAAGTTCACTGGACAATGTAGCAAACTTCTGAAACTTGATAAAAATATTATATACTAAGACCACAGAACCACCAGATTGTTCCAGACTCGTCATGGGGTAAGCTATATTTAAATATGCATGTACTGCTGGGCCAGCTGGCAATATCAGATGTGTGACACTGTGAAGTCAATTCCAGCTACAAATATGATTGACAGCTGAAGGAAACTAGGCTCACATGTCTACAATGGCAATGAAGTACTTTTTGGGAATAAGAAAGTCCAGAATCTGTTGCACCTGAAATAACTCCATACAAAACGAGGGTAGGAAACAATGGCCCTTTTATGACTTTTGGACTTCAACTCCCAGAATTTATTCAATGGATTAAAGATTTGATTATACAGTACTTGCTACTTATGAACAGATTGCCTATAGGTAAAATATGTCAAACACAAGGCCCGGGGGTCAGATCCGGCCCGCAAAGTGGTTTCATGTGGCCCACGAAGTCATCCTGGAAACAGTGAGGGAATGGCCAGGAGCCAATGTACAATTTCGTGGTGGTCATCTATGCTGAAATACTTTCAGTCTTAGCTCCACAAGGCCATCTGAAAACAGTGAGGGACCGGCCCTTGCCATGTCGGCACTGCCTCCTGGGCACACGCTTGGGGAGGTATCAACCTTTGTGAGGAATGAAGAAATGCACCATTGCCTGGAAGTGGCCAGCACATGGCCCTGCCTACTTCGGGCAGGCTAGGGGCTGGGCAGCGTTGCACTTCTCTTCAGATTCGTGCCCCCGGGCCCAGCCTCTTGGCACTGTGAGGAGAATACCCTGCTGCCTGCCAAAACTGGGCAGGCTGGGCAGCATTGGGCAGGTAACATCGACTCTCACGCTGCTCATGGCATCCCCTCTCCCAGCACCCACCAAGCCAGTTATGTGAAGTAGGCAAAGGCCATGTGCTGGCCACTTCCAGGCGACGGTGCATTTCTTCATTTCTCATGAAGGATGACACTTCCCCAGCTGCGTTTCTTGCCTGTTTTTCTTCCTCCCTCATCTCAAATATTTTCCCACCACTCTGTTCTAAGGAAGGAAGGAAGCAAGCAAGCAAGCAAAGAAGAAAGGAAGGAAGGAGAGGGAGGGTCTCAGGGAAGTCCTGCCTAGTCCTTCCCTGCTGCTCTTTCACCATCCCCTTGCCCCATCCTCCTGGCCCATCCTGGGGGGGGTCTCCCATCCTATTGCTAAGGAAACTTTGGATACAAAGCCAGGTCTCCTCACATGGAGAGGGAGTGGGCCTCCCTCTTGACTTTGCCCTCCTACCCATCATGAGCAACCTGGCTAAGGAGAATAAGCACAGCAGCAGCAGCCTTGAGGAGGAGGTAAGTGCAGTAGGGCGCCCCCTTGGGGAAGTGGGGCTGGGCTTAGTGCCACAGGTGCTTGATGGATGGGCTGGGCATTTGACCTCTGCACCACCATCCAGGACCCCCCACACACATGACCTGAGAGGAACAGTGAGGCTCCTCCAGTGGACAATGCCTTGGCACTTGCCCCGGTCCCATCTCCTGCCAGAGACCCTCAGATCTGTTGCACTCCTGACCAGGCCCCCATAGGCACCCTTGACACAAAAGATGTACAGCTGGCCATGCCCACCCAGTAGGTCACACACACTCCAGTCATGCCTACCCAGTAGACCTCACCCACCCTGGTCACACCCATCTGCCCCCCCCAAGGGCAACTGCAATGCTGATGTGGCCCTCAATGAAATTGAGTTTGACACCCCTGCTATAGACAAAAGCTTTACATCAGACATGTCAAACTTGCAACGTGACGTTGCGTGACGTATTGGAGCTTTTTCTCCATTGCCAGCAATGTGGTGGGCGCGGCTTCCACATGACGTATCCAGCCTGCAGGCTGGCAGTTTGACACCCCTGCTTTACATGGGACTCATGTACTGTATACAAAAAACAATATGTTAAAAAACATGATAGTTACATAAGTAAATTAGAAATGTGTGTACATGCATGTTGTTTTTATTAGATAATTACATAGAGAAATGTAAATGTATAGTGTAATAGCATGTTATGCCTCATATTATTTTGCAGAGGTTTTCTGTTGTACCTTTTCAATCGTTTTAAAGTACTTGTATCGTACTTCTACAATTATGTATTTTTGTCTTTTGTTCCTTTCGTTTTCCTTAAACTTCTGTTATTCTTTTAAAAGCAAAAAAAAGAACTATCTTAAAAAAAGACTTCGTCAAAGCAAAATAACCCATCAGAGAAAAATCTAGAACATTCTCTAGATCACAGGTGTCAAACTCGATCGCGTGACGTGACATATTGTGATGTGTTGTGACATTTTTTGCCTTTGTGGTGCCGGGGTGGGTGTGGCCTGTGCGAGACGCATCCGGCCTGTGGGCCTCCAGCTTGACACCCCTGCTCTAGATGGTTGGGCAGACATTTAAGCTCTGCAAACTATCCTTTACCTGTGATAAATAACCATGTGGAGACAAAGTCTTTTAACAGCAGTTTCCTGTTTGTCATTAATATGGTATTAATGGTAGAAGAGCTTGATACATTTCTTCCCTCCTGTCATCACCTCCTATATCTAGTGGGAGGATGCAATACTTCAAGCAGCTCTCTATCTACTGCAGGCAAAGGGACATGAATTTCCCTGACGCACATGAAAGCATTTTCATATTAGAAGCAAAACCTAAATTAAAAAATATTCTTGCTTGACTAGTTTCTTCAGCAACCTTACTGGGGAAACATTATCCTGCCAAGTGGGTTTTTAAATAGTTATTTCACTCAGAACCTCTTCTTGTGAAACATGATTTTTCTTTGAAAATAAAACACTTACTTTCCGCAAGCACAGTGTGCCAAAACAATTTCCTTAGCAAAGGTAGCCAAGGGGTTGTAGGAATTTAAATTACAATTGATCAGAATATAATTTGTATACTAAATCAATAAATATTGAAACAGCAGTATAATTCAGGAGCAACAGAAATCATCCGCAAATATTGTAAATGACAAATTTCTTGGAGATAAGCTGTAGAGAAAGCGTGAACAATGCCATGCCTGAAGAGCAGTACATGCCATCCTTCAAATTATTCCAATGTAGTTAAAATAAGAATATACAGAAATAACTGTTGATGAGACCTTACTGCAGTTACACATCTAAATAGGTAAAAGTTGCCCTGATAGCTCCCAGTTTCCCTTTACCTTAATGCTATAAGACGCTAACTCATCTCTTGCTACTATGAAATCTAATTCAAACAGTATAAGAACATATTTAATTCACATCTAATTCAAACAGTATAAGAACGACTTCCCATCGCCCAGTGCGCTCACACAGAGAGGGCCTCCTCACGGTGCCATCGGCCAGACAATGTCGGCTGGCGACCCCCAGGGGGAGGGCCTTCTCTGTGGGAGCACCAGCCCTTTGGAACCAACTTCCCCTTGAGCTTCGGATGGCCCCGGACCTCCGGTCCTTTCGCCGCGACCTCAAAACTTTTCTCTTCCATCAGGCTGACCTGGATTGATGATGGGTTTTTAAATATGTTTTAATTTTTAACTGTAGTTAATCTATTTTGGGGCTGTTATTTAATTCTTTTTTAATTTTTGTATTGTTGTTTTTATTGTTGTAAGCCGCCCTGAGTCCTTCGGGAGATAGGGCGGCATATAAGTCCCAAAAATAAATAAATAAATAAATAAATATTTTTTACATCTAGGGAGCCAGAAATATCACACAAAAAATCATGCAACTTGCCATCTACATTGGAAACATTTAAAATGTACTAAAATATTTTTTAGAAAACCTTTGTAAGGTAAGGCTATATTCAGCCTACACTGTTGTCTTTTGGATTTTAGGTCCAGCATATAAATATCTAGAGCATAAGGGCAAATGAAAAGCATTTGAGCTGGGGAACAAATGGGCACCAAGGTAGATTCCAGCCCAGCTGGCAAAGAATTGATTGGTGGTTAGTTTACTTACTTAAAATGCCCGTATATCAGTTATTACAGGTGATTGGAGTAATGACATTGTTGGAAACATTCTTTTTGAGTCTGCCATTGATATCTCTCTTGTAATTCGGATACAGAGATATGGGCAGTGCAGAATTAATAATTTTGGGCTTGACAATTAGCATGTCTGAGATTCAGATTAGAGTATAGCAGAAAGCAAGGGAAAAAATAATTTTGTTCTGCTTTCCCAGTCATGGGATCTGCTATAAATATCAAAACAGGATCATACCAATTAAATTAAATTTGACTTGAGAAAACTATGGTTTGCCAGATGTTGTTAGATTACTACACTGTCCTTGATAAATTTTTGATGAGAATTAGGTTCTAACAACATGTGAAGGAAATGTACACAAATTGAGTATTTTGAGGTTGTTAGTTGCAAAGTCATGTCATGTTAGTTGCAAAGTCATGTCATGTTAGTTGCAAATTCATGGACAATAAAGAGGCCTTCCTGTCCTATACCATCTTCTGGAATCCATTTAAGTTCACGCCTACTACTTCAGTGACTCCATCCAGCCACCTCATTCTCTGTCATCCCCTTCTTCTCTTGCCTCAATCTTTAACAGCATTAGGTTCTTCTCCAGTGACTCCTTCCTTCTCATTAGGTGGCCAAAGTATTTGAGTTTCAACTTCAGGATCTGGCCTTCTAAAGAGCAGTCAGGGTTGATCTCCTCTAGGACTGATCGGTTTGAATGCCTTGCAGTCCAAGGGACTCGCAGGAGTCTTCTCCAGCACCATAGTTCAAAGGCCTCAATTCTTTGGCACTCAGCCTTTCTTATGGTCCAACTTTCACTGCCATACATTGCAACTGGGAAGAACATGGCCTTGACTATACGCACTTTTGTTGCCAGGGTGATGTCTCTGCTTTTTAGTATGCTGTCTAGATTTGCCATAGCTTTCCTCCCCAGGAGCAAGCACCTTTTAATTTCTTGGCTACAGTCCCCATCTGCGGTGATCTTGGAGCCCAGGAAAATAAAATCTGTCACTGCTTCCAATTCTGATTGCCTGACTTCTGGTGCTGTGTGTGGCTGGCTGGGCGACGTGCTTTTTGCCTCTGGTTTTCAGCCCCCTGCAAAGTCCGGCGTCTCCTGCTCTCCCCGCTTTGCTCTTCCCGCCTTGAGATGAACTCTGCTCTCCAACCTAACTATGGTTACCCTCAAGTTAACCCTGATAACTGCTGCTCTTCTCTTTCTCTCTCTATGGTCCCTACTGAAGCAAGAAGGTCCTGGACGAGCCTCTGTGAGAGGGCGGCTCGTATATGTTATCATCTGTACCAACCAACTACCATCTGCTGCTTCCCTAGAGGTGAGAGATCTAGGGAGGTATGCCTTTCTGAGTTGGTATTTGTCCATCCCATGGTAGATCTGGGCCCTTCGTAAGAGGGAGGTGCCTGTTCTATTTTGGAGTCATCTGATTGGTACCCAGCTCAGTGGCAGGGAGCTGGTGAATTGGACACTCTTGACCTTGGACACTCTTGACCAGCTTTTCAGCTTTTCCAACTTTTGACTGATGGACTGCCTGACTGGACTCCCCCGGACTAATGGTTTTATCTTACTCCAGCACAGCCTTACTGGTGCTCAGGGGTGCCACCCTCTCCTGGGTGCGACCCGCCTGCCTTTCCATCGGACCTCTTGATGACGGGCCCAATTATTGGGACCCCGAGAGATGGCTGGGCAGGGACAGGAGCCTCTCTTCCAAATTTAACAAGAGGCCCCTGTGTTTTTTAGCTAAATGTTTTGAGGGGTTAGGGAGGGGGTGGGTTTACCGGCTCGGTTGGAAACTAGGGGGGTTCCGCCAACCGTTTCTCAGACCAGGTCAGGGATTGATCGCGCCGTGGTGGGAGTTGGGCTGGGGGCCTATGGGGCCCCGGGGTGGGGTGTGGGATTATCTATTCCCACGGCGGTTGGGAATGGCCACAGGTGTAGGAACAGAGGGCCACATCAATTCCCGGGGGTGCGTCCCCGCTGTCTTCAAGTGGTGATGCGCTCCGACCCTCTGATTTCAGCACGTGGTACCGGGAGCGAGGATGTGCAGCCACCTGAGCTCAGGCTCGTGTATTTCAATGCCAGGTCCGTTATGAATAAAGCACCTCTCATCCGTGATCTGATTGAGGAGGAGCATGCGGACCTGGCTTGCATCACGGAGACCTGGTTGGGCCCAGAGGACGGAGTCCCCCTGGTTGATCTTAGCCCATCAGGTTTCCGGGTGCTGCACCAGCCTAGGGCTCAGGGTAGGGGCGGTGGAGTGGCAGTTGTTGTGAGGGAGACCCTATGTCCGCGGGAGGCCACCACAGTCCAGATAGCCGGGTGTGAGTTCCTCCTCCTGAGATGTGGTCCCAGAGCTCAGTTGGGCTTGCTGCTGGTGTACGTTTCACCTAGACACGTGGCAGCAACCCTGCCTGAGCTTCTCGATATCCTCTCAGGGTTGGTGGTTGTGTTCCCCAAACTTATAGTTTTGGGTGACTTCAACCTACCATCCCTGAGGGGATCATCTGAGTTAGCTCGGGAGTTCATGGCTTCCATGATGGCCATGGACCTGAAGCAGGTTATTCTGGGTCCAACTCACGGGAGGGGTCACACGCTCGATCTGGTTTTTCTATCCGGACGGTGGTTAGATGATCTTGGGGGGGGGGGTTCCCCAATTAATTTACCCCTGTCATGGACCGATCATCATCTCCTGCGGATGGTCTTCCGTTTTGCCACTCCCTGTCGTGGGGTTGCTGAGCCAACAAGATGGTTCCACCCTAGGCGCCTTATGGACCCTGAGCGGTTCCAAACGGCACTTGGGTCCCCACCTGCCTCCTTTGCTCACAGCTCGGTCGATGCCTTAGTGGAAGCCTGGGAAAGGGCAGCCACAGAGGCACTCGACCAAGTTGTACCCATGCGGCCCTTGACCCGACGCAGATCCCAACGGGCCCCATGGTTCTCCATGGAGCTCCGTGAGATGAAGCGTCAGAGACGGGGCCTAGAGAGTTGTTGGAGGTCCAGCCGATCCGAATCCGACCGGTTACAACTAAGGTCGTTTACGAGAACTTATCTCGCAGCGTTGAGGGTGGCTAGGTCTAACCACTTTGCCACCCTCATCGCGTCCGCAGATAATCGCCCGGCCGCCCTATTTAGGGTAACTCGCTCTCTTCTTAATCAGGAGGTGAGGGAGGAACCCTTGCAGGGTCGAGCCGAGGAATTTAGCCGATTTCTGTCGGACAAAATTGCTCGGATCCGGACCGGTTTGGACTCCGACTGGGCAGAGTCTGACGAAGAGGATACGGGCGGCCTTGTCGATTTAATCTGGGAAGAGTTCGATCCTGTGACTCCTGAAGAAGTGGACAAGATCATGGGAAAGCTGAGCTCCACCACGTGTTTGTTGGACCCGTGCCCATCCTGGCTGACTTATGCAGCCCGGGATGGGACACGAGGCTGGCTCCAGGCAGTGATTACTGCCTCTTTGAGTCAGGGTAGTTTTCTCTCCGCCTTGAAGGAGCCGGTGGTGAGACCCCTCCTCAAGAAGCCTGCCTTGGACCCAGCAATTTTAAACAACTATCGTCCGGTCTCCAACCTTCGCTTTTTGGCGAAGGTTGTTGAGAGCGTGGTGGCGCAGTAGCTCCCTTTGTTCTTGGATGAAGCTGACTACCTAGACCCGTACCAATCGGGTTTCAGGCCCAGGTACAGCACGGAGACGGCATTGGTCACGCTGGCGAATGATCTCTGGCGGGCTCGGGACAGAGGTTGCTCCTCTGTCCTAGTCCTTTTAGACCTCTCAGCGGCTTTTGATACCATCGACCATGGTATCCTGCTGCGGCGTCTCAGGGGGTTAGGAGTGGGAGGCACAGTTCTCCAGTGGTTCTCCTCTTACCTTCTGGGACGTTCGCAGTCGGTGTTGGCAGGGGGGCAGAGATCGACCTTGAGACCTCTCATTTGTGGAGTTCCTCAGGGATCGGTTCTCTCGCCTCTCCTGTTCAACATCTATATGAAGCCGCTGGGTGAGATCATTCGTGGTTTTGGAGTTGGGTATCACCAATATGCTGATGATACCCATCTTTTTATTTCTACCCCAAACCACCCCAGCGATGCCCTCGACGTGATGTCCCGTTGCCTGGAGGCGGTCCAGGTCTGGATGGGGAGGAACAGGCTTCGACTCAACCCTGACAAGACTGAGTGGCTGTTCGTGCCGGCATCCCGGGAAATTCCAATTATCCCATCATTGGCCATGGGGGGTGAGCTATTACCCCCCGTAGATAGGGCCCGCAACTTGGGGGTCCTTCTAGATTCACAGCTCTCTTTGGAAGAGCATATTGGAGCTGTGACTAGGGGGGCCTTTGCCCAGGTTCGCCTGGTGCGCCAGTTGCGGCCCTATCTAGACCGGGATGCCTTGCGCACAGTCACTCATGCGCTCGTGACCTCTCGTCTAGACTACTGTAATGCTCTCTACATGGGGCTGCCCTTGAGGTCCACCCGGAGACTCCAGCTGGTGCAGAATGCAGCCGCGCGAGTTGTCTTGGGAGTTTCCCGATACTTCCATGTTACACCTTTGCTCCGCGAGCTGCATTGGCTACCGGTTGCTCTCCGGGTGAGGTTCAAGGTGTTAGTGATGACTTACAAAGCCCTTCATGGCATGGGTCCGGATTACCTACGGCAACACCTGCGGCCGGCGTCAACTTCCCTCCGTCCAGTGCGCTCCCACAGAGAGGGCCTCCTCAGGGTGCCGCTGATCAAAGAATGCCGATTGGTGACCCCCAGGGGGAGAGCGTTCTCTGTGGGCGCGCCAGACCTTTGGAACAGCTTACCGGTTGAGCTCCAGACGGCCCCCGACCTTCGCTCCTTCCGGCGCGATCTCAAAACTTTCTTTTTCGAACAAGCTGGCCTGGTCTGACGGGATGGGGTTGGGTTTTTATAAATAGTTTTAATTGTAATATGTATTAATTTTAAGGGCATAATGTTTAATGGCTTTTTAATTTTTGTATAATATTTTTATTGTGTATTGCCCTGTTCACCGCCCTGAGTCCTTCGGGAGAAGGGCGGTATAGAAATCAAATTATTAAATTAAATTAAATTAATTCTTCCCCATCTATTTGCCAGGAATTGAGAGGGCCGGATGCCATGATCTTGGTTTTCTTAACATTGAGTTTCAAGCCCACTTTTGCACTCTCCTTATTCACCTGCATCAAGAGGCTCTTTAGTTCCTCTAATTAAGTATTTATCAGAGTAGTAAAACATTCTGGGCTCCCGATTTTTCCACAGAAGCAAAGTGACAATGCTCATCCAATTCTTGAACAATGGAAATCTTAAGCCACTTTAAATTAAATAATTTATTGCATGACCTTGGTGTGACAGTTTGGTGACCTAGAGGTTGAGTTCTTGCCTCACAATCAGAAGGCTGTGAGTTCAATTCTAGGTAGCAGCAGATATTTTTCTCTCTGGGCACAATGAGTAATTGTCTGCTGTGAACTCCACATTAATTTAATTTTAATTTAATTTAATTTATTAATATTTCTATACCGCCCTTCTCCCTGAGGACTCAGGGCGGTGTACAGGGCAAGAATAAAACACAGAAATGTACAAAAATTAAAAGATAATTAAATGCATGCCCGATTAAAATACAATTAATACATAGTAAAAACCCCAATAAAGATGATAAAAAAACCCCACCAATCCCCCCTCATGCCAGGCCGGCTTGCTTGAACAAGTATGTTTTCAGATCGCGGCGAAAGGAGCGCAGATCGGGCGCCATCTGGAGCTCAACCGGTAACTGGTTCCATAGCTCCGGGGCGCCCACAGAGAAGGATCTCCCCCTGGGGGCCACGAGACGGCATTCTCTGACCGGTGGCACCCTGAGGAGGCCCTCTCTGTGGGAACGCACAGGGCGCAGGGAGCTTGATGCCGGCAGCAGATGTTCCCTGAGGTACTCCGGCCCCATGCCATGGAGGGCTTTGAACACCATTACTAGCACCTTGAATCTCACCCGGAAGACAACTGGCAACCAATGCAGCTCACGGAGCAGAGGTGTCACATGGGAGTATCGGGAGACTCCCAACACAACTCTCGCGGCTGCATTCTGTACCAGCTGGAGCCTCCGGGTGGTCCTCAAGGGAAGCCCCATGTAGAGAGCATTGCAGTAGTCTAGACGAGAGGTCACGAGCGCGTGAGTGACCGTGCATAAATCATCCCGGCTTAGATAGGGCCGCAACTGGCGCACCAGGCGAACCTGGGCGAAAGCCCCCCTAGTCACGGCCACCATGTGATCTTCCAAGGTAAGCCGCGAATCTAGGAGGACTCCCAAGTTGCGAGCCCTATCTACGGGGGGTAATAATTCACCCCCCATAGAAAGAGATGGAATATCCGAATAGACCCGGGATGAAGGTATGCAAAGCCACTCGGTCTTGTCGGGGTTGAGTCGAAGTCTGTTCCTCCCCATCCAGACCCGAACCGCCTCCAGGCAACGGGACATCACGTTGAGGGCATCACTGGGGTGGTTTGGGGTAGAAAGACAAAGCTGGGTATCATCAGCATACTGATGATACCCAACTCCAAAGCCACAAATGATCTCACCCAGCGGTTTCATATAGATGTTGAACAGGAGAGGCGAGAGGACCGACCCCTGAGGAACTCCACAAACGAGAGACCTCACGGTCGACCTCTGCCCTCCTGTCAACACCGACTGCGAGCGTCCCTGGAGATAGGAGGAGAACCACTGTAAAACCGTGCCTCCCACTCCCAATCCCCTGAGACGCCGCAGCAGGATACCATGGTCGATGGTATCGAAAGCCGCTGAGAGGTCTAATAGGACTAGAACAGAGGAATGCCCCCTGTCCCGAGCCCTCCAGAGATCATTCACCAGAGCGACCAATGCCGTCTCCGTGCTGTGCCCGGGCCTGAAACCCGATTGGTACAGGTCTAGATAATCCGCTTCATCCAGGACCAAAGGGAGCTGATGCGCCACCACACTCTCAACAACCTTCGCAAGAAAGCGAAGGTTGGAGACCGGACGAAAGTTGTTCAATACATCTGGGTCCAAGGCAGGCTTCTTGAGGAGGGGCCTCACCACCGCCTCTTTCAAGACGGCAGGGAAGCTACCCTCACTCAAAGAAGCTGATATAACTGCCTGGAACCAGCTGCGTGTCCTCTCCCGGGCTGCATAAACCAGCCAGGAAGGGCACGGGTCCAATAAACATGTGGTGGAGCTCAGTCTCCCCATAATCCTGTCCACTTCCTCCGGAGTCACAGAATCAAACTCCTCCCAAGTGATATCGACAAGACCACCCGCGTCCTGTTCGCCAGACTCTGCCCAGTCGGAGTCCAAACCGGTCCGAATCCGAGTGATTTTGTCCGACAGATAATTGTTAAACTCCTCGGCACGACCCTGCAAGGGTTCCTCCCTCACGTCCTGATTAAGGAGGGAGCGAGTCACCCTAAACAGAGCAGCCGGGCGATTATCTGCGGACGCGATAAGGGTAGCGAAGTGATTGTACCTCGCCACCCTTATCGCAGCGAGATAAGACCTAATATGGGTTCTTAGTCGCAATCGGTCGGATTCGGATTGGCTGGACCTCCAACCGCTCTCTAGGCCCCGTCTCCGGTGCTTCATCTCCCGGAGCTCCGCGGAGAACCATGGAGCTCGACAGGATCTGCATCGGGTCAGGGGCCGCAAGGGTACAACTCGGTCAAGAGCCTCAGTGGCTGCCCTTTCCCAAGCTTCCACTAAGGCATCTGCTGAGCTGTGAGTAGGGGAGGCAGGTGGGGACCCCAGCGCTGCCTGGAATCTCGCGGAATCCATTAAGCGTCTGGGGCGGTACCATCTAACTGGTTCCACACACCCACGGCGGGGGGTGGCAAAACGGAAGACCAGCCGCAGGAGATGATGATCGGTCCATGACAGGGGCATAATAATTAGACATCAGGAAGGGCATCCAGCCAGTAAACGCTCAGCTCCAATCAGTCACCCCAATTCCAACTCGATGCAAAGGATTACAGGGCCATTAAAAGAAAAAAATGCATGCCCTTGGTGTCATAATAAATATAAGCCTCATCCACATCATCTCATGCTGAAGTTGGCTTTCACGTTCACCTAACTGGAGTAGGCCACAATTCCCCAAATAACAATAAATTCTATCTGAATTTTTCACATGGTAAAGCAACTTTTGATCTGAAGGGTAAGAAAGTAATATCAAGATTCATTGCAAGATAGAGCTAACAACAACAACAACAACAATAATGTTGGAAGGTACCTTGGACGTCATCTAGTCCAACCCCCTGCTCAGGCAGGAAAGCCTATACCATTTCAGACAAATGGCTGTCCAGTCTCTTCTTAAAAACTTCCAGTGTTTAAGAAGAGATGTTTCAGCATATATTTTTCTTTTTTTGCATTTTTAAGTTTTTAAAATATTTAAACTTTTTTTAGGAATATTAAACTTACTGGTGGCTGAACTCACCCATTTGCAAGAAAATGGGGTACTGTCATTTGATAGTTTGGCAGCATTATCTTCAGAGCATGTAAGGCTAGGACTAAAGGTGTAAGCAGAAACAAATAGGAATATTTTGGTTTAATCATAATTAATCAGTTGTTGGAACGAATATGATTATAAATTAAGAAAGCTACTATTACGGTAATATAGCAGTTCTTTATTAGAGGTTTTGGGCCTCAACTGTTTTATACTGAGACAATTAGTGGAAAACAGAGAGTATCACAGATTTTCTTTTGCCACAATTCCATTAACTCTATAAATTTTCTGACATCTAGACTTGATTCTATCAAAATGATGCATACAGTACATAAAAATGAAAGCCATACAACTGACACACAATACTAAAAGTATTTTAAAAACCCTGAAGTGTACATTAGACTGTGATGCAAAAAAATGTCTTTATGTGCAGTAGCTGTTCAGCCAGTATTATTTTTTTTAAAAAAAGCCTTCAGTGAATTTTCATAATTTGCTTTTCAACTCTGTTTTATTATTTTAATGTTTTACCAATGATTATTTTGATAAATAATCATTGATTCCAAAGCAGTCTAGGAGTATTTTTCCCTCAACCTTTTTCTTTTTTTAAAATCCCCTATACCCCAATTTATTTTTATTTAAAGAAATAATTGAAGTAGCTCCTTTATGATATTATTGAACATCTACTCTATGTATCACATTATGTAGAAAAATGTGTAGGCATCTGTTTTATTTCCAGTCTCTTAGGACTGCTGATCATCATAGACTTCACCACAGCTTGATATCAAAGACTTCAAAAAGAGTTTTGTAAGGAACTTTTCACTATTTTAATTTGAGGTGAAATTTGAAGGGCAGTTTTAGAAGATGAAACAAAACTTGACAGGTTTGTGAATTAACTTTTTGTAGAAAGTGCCCCAAGTGAAATTTATTAATTCTTTAAGGAAATATTAAGTTCTCCCTCACCTTAAAAAAATTAAAAACCAGCATGTAAACATCAGGCTGGGGAAAAAAAGTGATATAAATGGCTTCCCTTTGGATTTAACTGAAGAATATAGTGTGAGATGGGCAGTATATAAATTTAACAAATAAGTAAAACCTTTTCTTGTTAAAGTTAACTTTTTCCCATCAAAAGCCACCATCACGTAATACCATATCAGGGAGAAAAGGTGAGAAAAGGCATATAGCACATTATGGAACAGTTTGTTAGTTGCAAAAGGTGCTACCAGACTCCTCCCCTCAGCTGGAAAAGATGCTGCTTTTATGCTTGTATCTTTTGAGAAAAACCTTCTGCAAGTTGAATCCCCTCCGTAGTTTCCAATCAACTCCTACCTTTTACATAAGGATTATGTAAGGCCACAAGCTCGTTTTTTCTGTGGGATGTAAGAATGCACCTGGTGTGGGTTAAAAAAGAGTTTGACATTATTTAAACAAAGCACAAGCAAGATCCCAACATTTTTTGGACTGTTGTCGGAATTGTTATTATACAATCAGCCAAAACCTTTGGAATGTCTTTCCTCCTGTTCTCTATTTTTTTATTGCAGATTTTATTGCAGAGGAAAGATTTCAATTTGGGTTAAGACTTTTCCTTCAGGAAACATCTTGGACATGCTGGCCGTGTGGCCTACAGCTGTTCACTATCCTCTCTTCCTTTTAACAGTGTGCAGCAGAAACTTCAATAAGTAAGGACTAGACTTTAATCTTACCTATTACAGTTGCTAAGTAACTGTTACAATTAGAATGGAAATGAACAGGAAAGTCTGCTTCTTCCGATTCGCTGGAATTATGATGAGTACTTATAGCCCCATCCTGTCCTTGTTATCTCTGCTTCCATACTACAAGGTCTTATTTTATAATAGGGTGATGATCCCACATTCTGCATGCTTGGTGGAACTGTATTTGATTGCTTTTCTTAGCAAATGTAACCGGGATTAGTTTGTTACAAGATTTTAGCCTCTCATAGCATCTCAGTTGTTAGAAGTGAACTTTACCATATAGATGAAGTTCGGTTTGACCTGCAAGAAATGTAGCTTGAGGCAGCTTTTCTTATTCTCCTACGTGCAACTCAAAGAGTCTCAGAAATCAAATCTTCTTCTGATGTTCTATGCAATTATTGATAATAATGTCCTAGGTTATCAGGAGGAAATGGAGAGAATAGGAAAATCTCATACATCTAGCAATGAACTATATTTTATGCATCATCATGCCAACCAAACTATTTTGTTCTCAGCGAGGCCCAGTCAGCTGAAGCTTCTTACCATATAAATCGTACAGTATAAAAGCTCAAAAGATGTTTTATAATGTGTACAGTGCTTTGAAGCTGAAAAAAGCACCCATTCTTCTCTTTCCTCATCATCTGTTTAATGTCTAATCAGGCTCTCCATAAGCACCCAAATTGTCCTCAACTGCCTAAACAGGTTTCATGGTTAGAACTATACTGCCAATAAAAATGTATGTCCACCATACATGGGTAACATCTAAGTCAGGGGCAGAGTTAATGCGCCTTCAACTCAAGAAGATGTCCATACTCTGCATCATACTTCAGGAAGATTAATGTCACTATAACTGATGTTTCACTTTCATCCCATTTAATTGGTAGATGTGGGAAGATAGCAAACAGAATAGCATCCTATCCTGGATTTTCATCAGCCCTGGACCCCTTGGCATTTATTTATTTTTTCTACCAATGGTGTGGAATGTCAAGGCATAGTGGAAAATTAATATGATATATTGAAGTAGCCTGAAACATTTCTCCTATTTAGTCCATATCTAGGGGTTAATCAGAATAGTCTGTTTCAGGAGATAAAATTGGCAGAATAGCTGAAAAACAACGAACGGTGTTTTATGAGACTATCTGCTGATGGACAAAGCAAGGTGTGGAATAGTAGCTTTGGAACCAATTACAGCATGTTCAAACATTTCTTTCTTTTCCCCTGATGAATTATAAGATTCAACCTGCTTCTATTTTGTTTTCTATCTTTGGGGATGTTTTATTGTGTCTCTTTTTTATTTGAGTCCTCCTCCTCCCAACCGCAAAACAAAAAACAGTGCTAAATCACCCAACCTCACTGATTAGGGAAGATTTACGGGAGACTTTGACATACCCAAGATGAATCTCATAGCTGAAATCCAGGAATCCACTGCCAATGACAACAATCTACTGTCATTTGTTTGTCCAAATGATAAGCAAGAGAATCATAGATAGCAATATCAATAGCACTTAGACTTATATACCACTTCACAGTGCTTTTATATACAGCCCTCTCTAAGTGGTTTACAGAGTCAGCATATTTCCCCCAACAATCTGGGTCCTCATTTTACTGACCTCGGAAGGATGAAGGCTGAGTCAACATTGTGCCAGAATCGAACTGCTGGCAGTGAACAGTGACTTAGCCTGCAATACTGCATTGTTACCACTATGCCAGAAATATAGAAATATTTTCTATAACCACCTATCTCAACAAGTGTCTCTGGCAGTGTATATCATAAAAACATTAAACAATTAAAATAATACAGAATAAATTTATATGTTACGGTAGCTGAATAAAACTATTGCCATAGATGTTGATAATACCTAAGAAATGAATCCTTTATCAAACTTGGGGAACCCAGGTGTGGGCACATAACCTGTCTTCAGATCATCCTGATCTCCTAAGGGAAACTATTCCAGAGGGCAGGGCCTGTTGCAGAGAAGTCACATCTCCTAGTCCCAGTCTAGGAATGGGTATAATTAGTGCACAATCCAGAGGTTTGCAAAGGCCTTCCTATCCACAACTGCCACCTCTCTTCTAGCAGGAGTTATGAGTCCAGAAGAACCTCCAAATTGTGCAGCAGGTCCATTTGGGACAGTGTCATCCTATCCAAGAACAGAAGAACCTTGTCATCACAAGACCCAAATACACTGAATCTTGCTTGTGTTAATCTGAAGTCCATTACACTCCATCCAGGACATTCACAGCATTGCTTAGGCCTCCCATGGTAGAAATATAAATGTGCATATCATCCCAAAGGTGCTTTTTCAAAAGGCAACTGGACTTCTTGTTTTTCCTTGAAAACATTTTGCTTCTCATCCCAGAAGCTTTTTCAGTTCTTCAGACAACCATGACCTGGATGACTGAGAATCTCCATAGATATTGGAGTATCATATTGATATTTTCTTGTACATTAAATACCTCACACCAAACTGTTGCATCACCTCATTCAGCAGTCTCTTGTAGATGTTAAATGGAAGATGAGAGAGTACCAAGCTCTAAGGCACTGCATAAAGCAGGGACCCAGGGCTGAATCGCTCCACTATCAATCTTCCTGCTATATTTTAAAAGATCTGTAGCTGTGGGTGCAGCTGGCTAGAACTTTTAACGGTGTATGTAACACCATTTCTGTTTGAACCTGTGGATGAATTCTTTCTTTGTTCGTGTCAGAAGCACATTCAAATTATAAACATGGAACATTCAACACTGAGCAAATAATATAGGTATACAATAAGTCATAAAAATATAGCGCATGTAAAAGGTATATAAATTAAGTATGATTAACACTAAATAATTAACTGACATTATCAGCCAATGTTGACAGCATTTTCTCTCACCAGCATGAAATCTTCTTCTGTACATGTTGAAGGACATCATAGGTCCCCAACCTTTCTGGATTGGCAGTCCGGAGGGAACGGGAGGGCAGGCACCTTTACGCACACAGGTGCAAATGCAAACAGGGCCATGAGCAAGCGCACACCGCAAACAGGGCTGCGAGCACCTGTGCAATGTTTGTGGCGGCACTAGAGCCCTCATGATGCTTGCGATGACATCAGCGCCTATGCGGTGCTCACAGCAACACTAGTTTGAGTAGGGGCGTGAGTGCATACATACACACACACACATGCACACACACACATGCACGCTCTGGCCAGCCACTCATGTGGCCCGGTGGCCAACCGGCCACAGCTAAGTAGTGGGTCGTGGCCCACAGGTTGGGGACCCCTGATATACACCATAGCACATGTGAAATACGTAGATTGTTCTTCTCCATAGTCACAAAGAGTATCTTCTATTGGGAAGCCGCATTTTCTTACATTGCCCTTTGATCTTCCTACCCCAACGCATAGGTCTATTTAGCAATTTCTGTACAGACCAAGGTTGTTCTTGTCCATGCGGCAGAAAGTTATCTGGTTGTGCCCAGTTGCCTTCCATACTTGCATACTTCCTTACTCGCCTTCCATTGTTCCAGGGTAGTATGTGGTGGCCAGTTGTTAGGAGGGTCAAAAGTTTTAAGGAAGCTGTTTCTCAATCTCAGTCTCAACCTTGCAGGTTGATGGCAATATAATAGGCGTGTTTCTGTGGACGTCACTTTAACCCGCTCTTTCTGTGCAACACTTTTCCAGCAGAATTTTAGAGGGGTGATATCAGTTAGGTAATGCACCTTTTGTATCTACTATGACTTCTTGAACCTACACCTACTAAATGTGTGAATGGATAACGAGCAGGGTCAAGAAGAAGATATGGTCTACATAAATACAATCAGTACAGATTTTGCTTGCCGTAATATTCTTATGGTATTACAGGTGAGAAGGCAGGTGGCACGTGCTATTATTTTTATTTTATTTTTTTCATGATAACATCCCATTCATTGCAAAATAAGATCAAAAGCTGTTTGGGGATGGGGCAGATAGAGAATTAAACAACTAAAAATATATCAACAAAGGCTGAATAGCCATTTATCCAGAGTGCTACGGTTAATATCCCTCCCAATTCTGCACCCAATACAATTTGGGTTGAGTTTAATAACCCCAGCCAATATTAATTATACTTTGGTTCAAATGATATGTGCAAATTGGCCTGTCTTAAAAAGGCAAAATTGTAGAGAGGGAGGGGCTTGCCATAAGAAGCTACTCTAATTTAAGCTTCATTTAAGACCAGTCCTCTATTACAGCTCAACATTTCATACAGAAAGAGGTACAGTAACAAGGAAAAGAGCTGAATAAATGCTTGCTTTCCTTTTCAGCACATGGAGCCAGGAAACCAGCTGTCCAAAAAATAATAGGGAACTTGATGCCAGTTGTTAGTGGAGAAACTGTGCTTTCTGCAGGTTAGGAGAATCTGTTAAAAAGCTGTAGCCAGAAAACAGATGGACTGCTAAAAAGTTCTCCCATCAGGACCACAGTTCCAGCATATTCAAATTACTTGTTTTAATACAATGGTATCTTATAACACTGGGTTGCAGACTACTTCCTGCTAAGAGTTTTTAATTACAAATATTTTAGGGATGTTGAAGAAGATCGGAGTTTTGGTTGATTTGTCTGCACGGTTGGCAGTGTAAGGGCTGGATACCGAGCTATGTACACTGGAATGGTCTGGATTGCAGAGATTATGACTGCAGGGAATCGATGAGAAACAATAATACTGAGAAAAGAATTGCAAGAGCTGGGGGGGGGAGGACAAAATTGCAGTAGTGATCTTTGGGAGTCACTTGTGCTTGATGGGACTGTCTTTTATTTTAAACAGACTCCAGAGACCAGCAGCCATAGTGCTATTGTAAAATGCAGCTCACACAGATGTTGCTGGGTCCACCTATTATACAGGGCAAGGTGTAAATAGCAAGTGGGAAAGACCTTGGGGAAAAGGGCAAAGGGAAAGGTCAGATAAGAGACAGAATAGCCTGCAGCTAGATAGTAGGCAGGGCAAGAGGCTCAAAAGGGACCCTCCCTAGTTTCTTGGGCCCGGGGTGGGGGGGGCAGGCAGGGACTTGCTAGATTCTGTCAATGTAGCTTTACAGTAAAGTAGAATTAGCTTATCTGGTCACGTTTCTCACCTTGTCTACCTGATAAAGGTGACACATGGGGCTTGCCTCGGCTTCCAATAAACTTTTGTAATTTAAATTCCTGGCTTTGAGCTATAAAGGTTTGTATATCTTTAGTACCCAAATATCTTCACAATGACAATCACAGTTTCTAGACAGAATCAGTCTGACCAAATCCATCGTCCTGGGAGAAAGTGTTGGTAATACCCAAGGGGCTTACGCTCAGAAATGCTTCTTTTTCAGTGATAGTAACACCTGGTGTTTGGCATTGCTTGCTGGTTGAATGTGAACTGGTTCCCCCCACCCCCCCATACCAGTAATCTAAAAGATTAGAGTGCTTTCCAAAAGCATTTGTGGAGTGAGTGGATGCCATCTCAGACTATATATATTCATGGTGAATATTTAGACTATCCTATTAGTAAGGCATTGGGTTTTTTTAAAAAAAAATATTGGAAGTTTAACCATGGATGCTTTATATGGTTGATAACCATTGGGAGCTCTAGAAGATTACAGTGGTATGCAAGTTAAAGCAGGAAAAACAGAAAAAGAGGATCTCTGAATTTATGTCTAGAGACCAATCCTGAGATAGTTTTAAGAATATAAGCACATGTAATGCTATACCTAGTTCAGGAATGTGGAGGCCCAATAATATGGAATTAATACAACCTCAGGGTTTAGATGTTTTCCTTGAAGTGCCAAGTCTATTCATATTTATTCAGATTGTTTTGAGCTGCAGTGATTCACTATGCCCTCCCCACAAAAATCACAGTTTCCATTATTTATCCTTTACACCTAGTAATTGCCATAAGCAAATTCTGTTAATACAAGAAGCATTTCAGACACATCACCGACATAAATAACACTCTGATTCTGGTGATCTTTAAATGCTACAGCATTTATTCTAGCAAAGACTATAGCTCCCTTTTTCCAGTATCTAGAGCATTATCTTGAGAGAGGAAAATTTATATTCACATGCTTGAGATCGGTGCAGACAATTGTATCAGAAAAAAAATGAAATTGGTGCTGTTCGGAAAATGTCTGATTTTGACTCCTTATCTTGGGTCATTCCGGAGCCACTTTGTCCATTGAATGGCTGTCCTATATAACAGAGCATGTCTCAAAAAGAGCCAAAAGTAGAATAAAAAGCTTCTTGGATTCTGCTTATTGAGGGTGCAGGTTTGTTCTCTGCCTTCATCCTACATCCAAGCTACAGATATTCGCCACTATCACAAATTCTGTTTACTCAGTATGTATCTCTTCTGCTCCTTTAGTTTCTGTGCAAGACAGGTTAACATGATATGATTGGCAAGGCTTTTCTACAGAAGTTAATATCTTAATGTGTCTATAATTTTAAATAAGGTTACTTATGACTCCCACAATCCAGGTTTCTGATATCTGTGGAGGTATTAGAGCAGAGGTCCCCAACCTTTTGAGCACCTGGACCGGTTCCATGGAGAGAGGTTTTTTGCAGACCAGAGGGGGCGAGGTTTCATGTACTGCCTGCATCCCACCAATGGGCTTTGCTTGTTTGCACGGACCGGTGTCTGGCATGCCGCAGCCCAGTGCTGGTCCATGGAATGGGGGTTGGGGACCCGTGTATTAGAATATCAAGGGCCAATATCTGTGATTATGTTGTTATATAAATCCTCCTACATCCTAAATGTATTCATTTATTTCCTGGAACATTGGCTCAAAAATGTTATTTCAGTGTGTTTCTTTAGCTGGAAATAGGAAGACAAATTAGCATCTTCTCTTGGCCAGCAATTCTAACACTCCAACCATCTATCTACTGAGTTTATAAAGACTTGCAGACATTGTTTCTATTATTCTTCCCTTAACTGTAATCAATCTGTGAAGAATTCTGCATAATGAATGAGAAGTCACATATCTCATGTGGAATTTTTTTTTTCTGGAATAGCCGTCTTCCCCAGAACAGTGCAAATCTGATAATATTCAATTCAAATAATTGGTATAGTTTAGATTTAAGATCCAATTCAACTTAGGCTTCTAAATCAATTGGGAAATCAGTATGATTCACACATCCAAATTGCTTCAGTCTCATTCAGACTTTGAATTGATCTTTAACAATGTTTTTCCCCCAAGCATATAAATTGTCAAAATCATTTGGAATAATCAGGTTCCATTTCATGAACTGAGTCTTTGAATTACATATTTACATATCTGAATTACATATCTGGCATCTCCTAAATAGGATAGGATGGTAACTCCCAGGATTCCCAACATGATGTACCTGGGGGATCGCAGATTAAGAAAGCTATTTATTTATTCAGTGTTATGCTGCCCATATCCAAACACACACTGGGTGGCTCACAAAACATCAAAACAATATATCAGAAGCAAACAAAGCCAAAAGAAAGACAAGGAAAAAAAATAGAAGAGCAAAATGGGATCCTGGCAAATATCATAACATCCTACCAACAATTATCATCCAACTAATGGGGCACCAACCACTCTAGCCGAGGACAACAGCCAGTTCTTTATGGACCTTCAGAATACTAATGGGGCAGTAGCCTGGGTCTCAAAGGAACCTCATTCCACAGAGCAGACGCTACAATGAAGAACAAAAGAGCTCCATGACATTGTTTAATCAAAATAGCTCATGGCATGCTAACCTTGTCACCTCAAATCAACCGGGCAGTCACCACAGAAAATAGGTAGTCCCTATTATGCCTCTTGTATGAAAGTTTACAATGTTCCATAAGCACACAAATATGTGCTGTATTAAATGACTATATACAGTATAGTGGCGCACAAAGAGCTGTGATGGCACAGTGGTTAGAATGCAGTATTGCAGGCTTACTCTACCCACTGTCAGGAGTTGGATCTTGGCTAACTTAAGGTTGACTCAGCCTTCCATCCTTCTGAGGTAAGTAAAATTGGGACAGAGATTGTTGGGGGCGATATGCTGGCTCTGTAAACTGCTTAGAGAGGGCTGTAAAGCACTATGAAGTGGCATGTAAGTCTAACTGCTATTGCTATTGCTATTCCATGTATACAGTATGTACCATATTTTCCGGCGTATAAGATGACTGGGCGTATAAGACGACCCCCTACATTTCCTGTTAAATTATAGGGTTTGGGCTATACTCGCTGTATAAGACTACCCCTCTTCCAACGCACACCAAATAAAAATTAAAAAACATCAGATTTGATTTTAATATGGTAATTTTAATTCAAATGCTGATGACATGCAGGTACTTAGTAGGAAAACTGTCACTTATAAACATAAGGCTGTTTGTCATCAAACATGTAAACATAAAACAGTGCAAGTGGATTAAACTTTTCCTAATTCACTCTGAAACTTTCCCTGCACAGACCAAATGGGAGATCCGCTCCAGGTTTTCCAGCCAGCCCGCCCAGTTCCTGAGTCAAATGTGTCCTTAGAGCTAAGCAGCTGCTCTGGCTGCTGTATTCCCCACCTGCCTTTCAAGTTGGGATAGACTGCAGCTGCTCTTCAACTTTAGAAGGAAAGACACCCAGACCCCAGCCTGTAAAAAATCACAGACTGCAGCTTCTTCTCCAATTGGTCCCGCTTTCCCTGCGCAGACTAAATGGGAGATCCGCTCCAGGTTTTCCAGCCAGCCCTGTCCCTAAAGTTTCAGCACCCGGGGTATAAGATGACCCCTGACTTTTGAGAAGATTTTCATGGGTTAAAAAGTCATCTTATACGCCAAAAAATACGGTACCCTCTAATGTTCCAGTTAAGTTAGAAATAATGTAAACAAGTGGACTACTCTTATTCAGACCAGACATATACTCAGAATGGCTCTACTGAATCTAAATAGGATTGAACTGTAAATCCACTACTAGATTATAAGGCACCATAGAACAGTTTACAATTGAAGTAGACTGAAGACGTTTTCCATTGATTTGCATTAAGGGTCTTTGTAAATAGGATCAGCCATTCTCAGAAGTAAACCTTTCAAATGACATATTCATTACCAAAAGCAAAAATGACAAGACGCTAAAGCCAGTGTTATTATGTTTCTTAACTATTACTCTTTAATAGGATATTTCTCTGTCAAGTGAGCTGTACAAAATCTGAAGAAAGGATTTCATGGAACACACTAGCTGTTTCCTAAAAGGTGATAAAAACTTTGTTCTCACCAAAGTTTCTGGATCAATTTAATTGTGTAAACAGCTGAGGCACTAAGATTCCCCCCCCCCCACTAAAAGTGTTTCTTTAATTATTCTCAGACCACTCCAGCATCCTTAGAGCGAGACTTGTATGCTCATTGTATGAAAAATTAGCTGTGGAGGAGATTCTCCGCCAAATTCAAAGAAAGAAAATAATAACCCTGCTTCAAGGAGCAAATAAAATAATGCTGGTTTTCCTTGTTTTCTATTTTTTTTTATCATTTAGCAGACTAGCGGTTTTTATTGAAAATTTTTTTTCCCTTTTCTTCAGGGCAGAAAAGTACACAGTTAAGCCAAGTTTCTGTCACCTTTCCAGACTTGTTAATGGCAACTACCAAACAGCCACAGGAGACTGTTCCAGTCTCATAGCCAACCCTGTTGACTAATGGAGGCTGTTGTAACATCATCACACTTGTGATGCAGTCTGGCTATTGAACTGACTGCAGGAGCCAATGCCATCTGAAACAGTTTCTCTGATCAAAAATGGTAACAATCGATGTCAAGCTGTCACCTCAATTGGCATTGCTGTTTGGTCTTGTCATTGCTAGGCTCTCCCCATAATATTCTCACATTCTGTTTCTCATTTCCTTACCCAGAACTGAGCCATATGTTGACTATATACAGTAATCCCTCCTATGCTAAAAGTTATATTTAGCCAACTTAGCAAGAGAAGTCTGGGTTGACTAAAAGGATCATTGAAAAGCCTGTGGGTCTTTCTCCATTGACAAGAATTGACTGCTCTCTCCTTCTACAAGAGAGATTTTTTAACCCATAGCATTAAGTTCCACCTTAGAGGAATGTGGCATACGTATAATTTAAAAACCTTTCCTAAGATTCAGGCCCTGTGAAAGCTTCATAAGAAGCCTGGATAAGTGAGGGGCTTTCTTATACAGGTAGCCCTTGACTCACGACCACAATTGAGCCCAAAATTTTTGTTAAGTAAATTTTGCCCCATTTTGCAACCTTTCCTGCCACTGTTGTTAAGTGAATCACTGCAATTGTTAAGTTAGTGACACAATTGTTAAATGAATCTCATTTTCCCATTGACTTTGCTTCTCAGAAGGTCAGAAAAGGTGATCACGACCCTGGGGCACTCCAACCATCATATACAGTATATGAATCAATTGCCAAGCACCCAAATTTTGATCATGTGACCATGGAGAGTCTGCAATGGTCATAAGTATGAAAAACGGTCATAAATCACTTTTTTTCAGTGCCGTTGTAAATTCAAACAGTCACTAAATGAACTGTTGTAAGTCAAGGACTAGGTTGAGCATTCAGATCCACACTGTGGACAATGCTTGATGATTTCCAAGGCTTGCGGTGAACCCTGTTAATTTCTAACCTACTTGCTTGAAGTGGCCCTAGCAAATATCCAGAGTCTGTTATGAACTCTTCCAAAAATATACCTGAAAGTAGAAACAAACCTTAATCCAAAGATGCTTTTTCACGAGGCAACTGGACTTTCTTGTTTTTCACTGAAGATGTTTCACTTCTCATCCAAGAAGTTTCTTCAGAGCTGAAGAAGCTTCTTGGATGAGAAGAGAAACATCTTCAACGAAAAACAAGAAAGTCCAGTTGCCTCGTGAAAAAGCATCTTTGGGATGACTATGACCTGGATGACTGAAAATCTCCATAGACAAACAAACCTTAAGATTGCAAAAGCTTAAATTGACTACTGTAGTACTGAATTCCAATGATTTACGTTGGTGTCTTGCCTTTTTTAGAGGTTTGGATGAAGTCTCCCTTAATTTTATACCCACATGAACTCTGTGGGGGAGGTAGGCTAGAAATGGAGGTCTGCTTCAATTCAACACAGATCAAAATCAAGATTTAGTAAAATGAAGCTTCCTACATCTTCCTGAACTGCAAAAGCTAATCCACAAGGATAGCACCTTTTGTTTCTCCTTAATGCACCGAGATGAAATTTGAGTAGACATTTTTCTGCAGCTGCATCTTTAAAGCTCTGGTTAATTTTGCTTTTAGATGCACTTTAAAAACCAATTTTGTTTTAATACAACTTGGTTTGCATCAATTTCACTTTCTCTGTGCAGTTTCTTGTACCCTCCAAGGATTGTTCCAACAAATTAGATGTCAAGCAATAACTTTTAAGGTAAACAATGCCTCAGAGTCACTTGAAAAGCCCATACGTCGGAAACGTGACATTAGAATTAGGTAAAGTTGTAGGCAAAATGAAAACCAAAGCACCATAATAAGAAGTTCTCTTCATTCAAAAAATTCCTGCAAATTGAATGAGCGAGTCTGCATTTTTTTTCTTTTTATGACTCAGTAATCCCTTTATTCAAAGGGACCTGGTGGCTCAGTGGGTTAAGACACTGAGCTTGTCGATCAGAAGGTCGGCAGTTTGGTGGGTCGAATCTCGAGTGCCGCATAACAGATTGAGCGTCTGTTACTCATCCCAGCTTCTGCCAACCTAGCAGTTCGAAAGCACATAAAAATGCAAGTAGAAAAATAGGGGCCACTACAGTGGGAAGGTAACAGTGTTCTGTGTGCCTTCGGCGTCTAGTCATGCCGGCCACATGACCACGGAGACATCCTTGGACAAGCGCTGGCTCTTCGGCTTTGAAACAGAGATGAGCACCGGCCCCTAGAGTCGGAAATGACTAGCACCCATGTGCAGGGGAACCTTTACCTTTAATCCCTTTATTATTAGAGTAGAGTCAGGGTGACTGACTGGAGCTGAGCATTGACTGGCCAGATCCCCTTCCTCATGCCTATGCGAAGTTCGTAGCAAATATTTTCTCTTTACACTCTGATATAAAAACACCTGTCACTGCCTAGGATTGAACTCAGATTCCCAAGTGTGAGGTGAGTGTCTTAACCTCTACGCCACCACACCACTTGAATGAGAGACTGCAAAATGGTTAGAATCTCAGACTACAAATAAGAAAAAGCCTTCTTTAAATTCTTACTCAGCTATGAAGCTTACTAGATGAGTTGTGGTCAGTCACTATCATTCAATCTGACCTATTTCCACCTATTGTTGTGAAGATGAAATGGGGGAGAATCACAAATGCAACCTTGAACTTCATGCAGAAAAGGTGGATACAAATGTAAAACATAATAAATATAATAGTTTGCATTTTTCCCTCTAAGAGAATGGTAAATTTAAGACCAAGCAAAACCATTTTGCTAAAGGTTGCTAAGTATATATAGAAAACTCGAAATCAGACTCATATTCCTTCAGTGGATTATATTAAGCAATTTCCCATTAGACATGAATAAAGAATACTTGAAGGATTGCAGTTGGCTTTTTTTTTTTTTTGGAATACCAGGCAATGGTGTATGTCATTCCCCAGTATATACAGTTAGTCGAGGTACGAACCTGCCCATTAGGATTGTAAGTCAAAAAAATTCATCAAATGAATCAGACTCAATTTTACACATTTTTAAAATCAAATTCATTAATTGAATCAAATGGGTTGTTAAATAAACAAAGATCTGACTTACTATTTCCTCCAATTTGTTAATTGATCGCTGCCACCTTAACTGAACTGAGAGGCTGCCCATCAGCTGTTTCTAGTGCAGCCCGCTGAGGAACTAAATTGCCTCCAAGCAGGGCTTGCAGCCATTGCAGTTGCTTTTTAAAAAAAACAACTGCTGCTAGTTCAGTTCAAGTGTCTTCAGCTTCCCAGAGGGGTGGGTGGGGCAGTTGCTTTTAAAAAAAAACACTTGCCACTAGTTAGCTTAGGAGTCTTCAGCCAGGCACCCAGAGGGAGATGGGGGAGGGATTTGCAGAACTCTCCGCTTGCAACAGTAACTGAAATGGAAGGGACCTTGAGGTCATCTAATCCAACTCGCTGCTCTCACAAGAGAGCATTTCAGATAAATGCCTATCAAGTCTCTTCTTAAAAGCTTCCAGTGATGGGGCATCCACAACTTCTGGAGGCAATTTAAATTTAGAACCTACAAACTACAGTAATATACACTCATCTCCAAAATAAAAGCAAGGAAACAGAACCGTTATAGAATGCTTTGTGTAGATTCTAGCTAGCATTTCTAGAAGCAATGTCAAGGCAAACATAAACAAACTTGATCACTGCAAAGTACAGTAGAGCAGTTCCCAAAGAGCAACAAAAAAAATATTTTGAAATACTTACAGAAGCAATTCTAGCAATCCAGTCCAGGCAGCAGCGGATCCTCCACCAGCGCACGTACACACACACACACACACAAAATCACATACAAAAAAACTGGCTCCAACTGCAAAAATCACCTGCTCTTGTTTGGTCATGTGACCAGGGACAAAAAAAAAAAAAGCACTCTTCAGGAAATGGCATTCCTAACCCAAAGGGCCCAGGCAAGTCACAGAATTCAAAATGGCCACCGCTGCAGCAGTGACTGAATCCAAGTCACATGGCTACAAAGGCCTCTTACAGTTTTGAATTTCTAATATAAGTACCCTTTCTGAATAAATATGCTGTTGTGAAAACTCGCTAAAGGAACTTTCGTACCTGCGGGATTACCTGTAATTTGTGTATATACTGTTCTTGCTCTCTAGCCCCATCTAGTGGCCAGGGGCCAAATACTAATCTGTATTGTTTGGAAGCTGACCTGGCCCATTTTAAGAGTCATCTTCCCATTAACCTTCACTCCAAAAACAAGTGCATCCTGGAACTTCATTTCCTTTAACGTTCAAGAGGAAACAGAAGCATCAGGAAGAATCCAGCCTAATCCATGGCACATGTTCATCTGAGGACAAAAATCTACATCCCATAAACACAGCACGGCCTTGTGAGATTTAGATTTAACTGTATTTGTTAGTTGTTATGCTCACCAGCAACTCAACACTGCTTGTTTTGTATTTGTGTTCTTATTGTATGTATTTCTATTTTTCCCAGTTTGACCCACCCTGTTCTTTTAATAAAGCATCCAGATTTATGCACACGGTCTATTTTATTGGAGGATAGGTGGGTTTGGCTGCATGTCAAGTTGCACATAGAGTAATGTGTAGCGAGGCAGATGGGTGAACCTATATTTCCCATGTGGATAAGGGAAATGTTATTTTTATATTTTCTTTTTGTTTCTTTTTAATTATAACTAACCTATTCTAAGGCCTATGCAACAGTTTCAGAAAAACCTGCCAATGATTTTGGGATATTATGGTTGTTTGGGCCTTCATCAAACAAAAAATTGCAGTAATAGGTTGAGGTGATTTTGAGAAAACCAGGCTGCCTAATTTTAGGAAAAAACCTACATATGCCACCCTTCCCCCTTCTTTTATCATTTATCTTGCACCACCACCAACAAAATCCATTAAAGGTGCCACCAGACAAAGCAATTACACTTTTCCTTTTTCCTCTGGAAAGCAAATTATAGACGAGATAAAGAAGCAGGAGTGGTTTGCAATGAATTCAGGTAACACTGTCATTCAGAAAAAACTCCATGACTCATATGCATAACTAATAATAACACAGAATAAATGTTGGTTGTTAGCAGGAGAAGAGTTGAAAGCACTTTCAGAAGTGGAAAGCAATCCCCTTTGGATCTTGGACTCCGCTCTAACCATGCCACTACATTTCAGTTACACAATTTCCTAACTGAGATGGAGTCCTTCTCGCTAGCCTGAAGAGGTAGACCTGATCTTGTCAGCTTGGAAAGCTACACAGGTGAAGCCAGCTCCCAGGGACAGATGGGGCCTGACACAGCAGCAGATGGAGAGCAACTCAGACAATGAGAGGCCAAATCTTGATGTGGTGCCAGGCTCAAGAATCAACAGCTAAAGAGGGCAGAGCAAATGCACTCGGTCATCTCAAGAGGAATGGATGGCATATCCCCTAATTAAACCATGCCAGCAACTTGGGCCACAAGCAAAAGATTTTTCTTTTGCCTTTTATGTCCTGCAAAAATGCCTGCAACAGAAAACACCACTGTTCGGATGGGATTATAACAAAACCTCTAGATAAATGCAGGATACATTCCCGTAAAGACCCACTGAACTTTATCCAATTTTGCATCACTAATTCAGCAAGAAAGCTCTTAGCTGGGAAATACACTTTCAGAATAAGAGATATGGGGACCATCAGTTTCTTGATGTAGTCCCAATTACACCCGCCCGTAATAAATATATTTTGCACTCCCAAAGTATCTCGAGTCTGAGCTATTAACCTCATGACTGTAACATTAATGAAACTAATGTTTTCATCATTTTAGTGCTTCCCTATCCCTTGTATTTTCAAATATCCTACCTGAGGATCACATGAGGTGGCACTACATAGTGAACCTTGGCTGATCTCAGAAAAACTAACCAAGAATGGACCTGGTTACTGCCAAGAAGGAAAATCACAAGGCAATTTTGGGCCTGTAGACTGGATTGGAGTGGGGTGGGGTGGCAACTGAAGAAGGCAAAGACAAACCACATGAATACTGCTAAGGAAAAAAAACTGGACACTTGCCAATAGTCACAAGGAACTGAACTGATCTCAAGGGAGGTTTTATTTATTTTATTTTTTCCCCCTCAAGAAAATTCAGGTGAATTCAAAAACATGTACAATCCTTTCTGCTATTTCGACTGATTCTAATAAAAGAGTTACCCAGCTGTAGATTTTATAACCACAAGTAATCTTCAACTCACAACCACAATTAAGCCCAAAATTTCTGTTGCTAAGCGAGACATTTGCTAAGTGAGTTTTGCCTCATTTTACGACTTTTCTTGCCACAGTTGTTAAGTGAATCACTGCCATTCTTAAGGTAGTTGTTACGTACTGGGCTTTTGGAATATCACCATGTGCTCTGCTGGAGAACCAACGGTTCTCCAGCATCTCAGACAGGATGGCGCCAGTCCTGCTATTGGTCAACTTTGGGCAGCAAGTATAGCTTCAATCCGATTGGTTAATACCATAGGGCCTGGCTATATATATTGAGGCAGGGTGACTCCAATCTCTCAGTACAGTTTCTGCTTAATTAAAGTATGTGTTCGTCTGTACTCCTCTGCGTGTTCTTGTTCCTGCTCATCAGAGCCCATGACATAATAGTAGTGATACACAGTTGTTAAGTAAAGCTGGCTTCCCCATTGATTTTGCTTGTCAGGTTACAAAGGAGGATCCCATAACCCCGGAACACTACGACTGTCATAAATTTGAGTCAGTTGACAAGTGTCTGAATTTTGATCACATGACCATGGGGATGCCGCCGTAGTTGTAAGTATGAAAAAAAATGATCATAAGTGACTTTTTTCAGTGCTGTTTTAACTTCAAGTGGGTCACTAAATGAACTGTTGTAAGTCGAGGACTGCGTGTATTAAGCTACTGAATGAAATGCCTAAAACCACCATTTGAAACGAACATTTACAGAACAGCTTGATTCAAAACTCTGTCAAAGAACAAGCAATCCAAAAAAAATTCAAAGTTTAAACATGAAAGCAACCTAGCATATGGAATAAATACTGGTGCTATTTGGCATTTGTTTCCCATCCATGGTTGATCATTTGTTTTTTCTCTAGTTGTGTAGGAGGCTTTTTTTCCCCCAAGTATCAAATGGATAAACTTTCCTTTTAGCAAATATTTGCCCTCATTCCTGTTCTAACTCTGCATTTTGCAGAAAAAAATAACTCATATTTGTTCATTTATTCCAATGAATAAATGAACGGCTCCATTGACGTGAAATTCAATACAGATAGTCCTCAACTTACAAAGGTTCGTTTAATGACCGTTCAAAGTTACAACAGCACTGAAAAGAGATTCTTATGACCATTTTTCACACAACCATTACAGCATCCCCATGGTCATGTGATTAAAATTCAGATGCTTGGCAACTGACTCAGATTTATGACAATTGCAGTGTTCCAGGTTCACATGATTCACCTTTGCGACCTTCTGACAAGCAAAGTCAGTGGGGAAGCCAGATTCATTTAACAAATGTGTTACCGACTTATCAACTGCAGTGATTAGTTTAACAATTGTGGCAAGGAAGGTCGTAAAATGGGGCAAAACTCAGTAAACAAAATGTCCCAGTTAGCAACAGAAAGTTTGGGCTCAATTGTGGTCGTAAGTTGAGGATTACCTGTATTGAAATCATCAGATGAATCAACTCCTAACTGAATAAAATAGGATATAATCTCTCAAGAATTATTTCCTTTTTTTCCCCTTCCCACACATAAGACCTGGGCATTTTAAGGCCCGCGGCCCTTCGGCTGTCCCTGTCTGGCCTATAGTGATGGGGCAATGGAGGCGGGATAGTGGGGGCAGGGGGGCAGCTGCAGGGGTTAGGGTACTGATGGTGGGGTGGGGCAGCACCCCCTGCAATCCCAGTTTCCCATGTGGTTTCTTGGGAAAATGAATTGCCCACCCCTGCCATAGATACTTTACTATTATTTCAATCTAGAAAAAAGAAGGGGGAGAAAATATAAAATCAATAAAGGTAAAGGTAAAGGTTCCCCCGAACATGTGTGCTAGTCATTTCCGACTCTAGGGGCCGGTGCTCATCTCCGTTTCAAAGCCGAAGAGCCAGAGCTTGTCCGAGGACGTCTCCGTGGTCATGTGGCCGGCATGACTAGACGCCAAAGGCGCACAGAACGCTGTTACCTTCCCACCGTAGTGGTCCCTATATTTCTACTTGCATTTTTACGTGCTTTCGAACTGCTAGGTTGGCAGAAGCTGGGACGAATAACAGGCGCTCACTCTGCTACGCAGCACTCAGGATTCGACCCGCCAAACTGCTGACCTTCTGATCGACAAGCTCAGCATCCTAACCCACTGAGCCACTGCGTCCCATATAAAATCAATATAAAGTTCAGGGGAAAGGAAGTGGAAGGAAAGAAAGGGTATAGTTAAATTAACCTTCTCTCCCTTGCATTTTAAACAAACCCTCCAGATAGAAAAGGGTTTTTTTCCCTCAAAGTGAAAGTATTTGCTTGAGTGCCAGACAGCAATAGACAGCAGAGTGTAAATTCTGACATTTTTCCCAACTGTTCCCTTGTTCCTTAAAACTGCATTTATAAAATAAATAAATAAACCTTTATTGTCAAAGTACATGTGTACATTGAGATTAGCTGAGCCTCCCCCCGTGCTCTCTCCGCCCAACACACAGTGACAACAAACCCTCTAATTCATTCATTCTTGTGAATGAATTACAGCGCTTCCATAAATTAATAAATATCTTTCCAACTTCCATCACAAAAGCAAGGATGCTTCTAAGATTCTCCTACCTGCATGACATACACCTACCGATGCCACATTATTTGTCTTCTGCCTTGGTGTGGGATACATTGGTTTTGTGGTTTTCAGGATACTTTCTTCCCAGAAGGGTATTTATAAAGATGGCTGCAAAGAATATATATATATATATTCTTCAAAATGTTAATGGAAGAACAATTACAGAGCTGCCGAGAGGAGCCTTCGAAGTACCAGGAGGATAAAATCTCTCAGATTCTCTCAGAGCTGGATGCCAGCTGAGCAAGTCCTACGGAAGTGATTAAGTCTACTTCTTGGGAGGTTATCTGAAATGAACTTGAACTAATTACTCCTGAGAAAGTGGACAGACCTCTGCATGACATCAGCTTGGCCTGCGTCCCTGTCTTTCCTGGGGGATGAGTTCTTCCAGGAAAACAACAGGAAGCTGGGTCAGGCCAGTATCAAATGCATAATTGAGAAGGTACAGTACTTCATGTCTGCCCTGAGACCTGGTTACCAGTTTGTTCCAGGTACAATTCAAGATGCTTTAGAAACCCAGCATATCTGAGGCCCTGGGTACTTTCAGCCCAAGTTATCTCACAGGGTTGTCCTTGTGGGGAAAATAGGAGGAGGAAAATACGTCGGATATGTTCACTGCCTTGAGCTATTTGTAAAAGTAATAAAGATGGGAATACAAATAAATATATAGGCCCAAATAAATACAAACTTTCAGGACTCCTTTCTTCGCATTAGTTCTGCCTGTCTGATAATTCTCCTGATAAGATCAGGAGAAAAGGCGCCCTTTGGGTTCTGTCAGTCAAGGAAAGCCACCGTCAGGCCTACAGAGGTGGGACCTGATTTTTTTTAAAAAATTACAATTATAAAAAATAAAACTAATGCTACCTTTAAAAAAGAATAAAAATAAAAAGTGCAAGAAAGAATATAAAAAAGACAAGAAAGAAAAAACAAGATTAAAGAAAAAGAAAAGAAATATATAAGGAATTTACTTCCCCCTTCATCACGACTATAAACAAATTTTGTAAATTATTATCTCTTCAAATACTATAAATTATATCTTCCCATATTCCATCTCTTATCTATGAATGAATCCTTCAAGCCTCATCGTTTCAGTCCTAATATCAGCAAAAATCCTATTAAAGGTTACTAGAGATATAAAACATATCTATTTTAACCTCAATCAGATAAACCAACTTTATATTCCTTTTTTTCACTTTTTACTATCTTGAATAATGTCCTAGAATTTGATTTCTTCCACAAACCTTTTGCTCCTTTTCAACTGCTGCCCCCCCCCCCAAAAAAATCTAGCCCCCTGCCAACCACACAGCTACAACTTTGCAAGACTTTAAAAAGGCAATTAAAACTTGAGTTTTTCCAACAGGCCTTGAGGGAAAGATAGGTTATAAAGTGTTCTTTCTTGTTCTCTTTGAACGGAGTTTTATTGTCCCTGGCATAGAATGCTGAGTTATCTGAAATGTCTTTCGAAGTTTTGTATGCTTTTTTAACCTTATCTTCCAGAACAGAATATGTAAGCTGTTCAGAGTTGGTTACAGCTGAAGCAGAATATAAAGCAAGTAAAAATATAAATCAATGTACCGAGAAGATGGAAAAACTGACGGTACCTGATCTGCAGTGCTGAGCAACTCTGTAAAGGTAGCATTGTAGTAAGCTTTGTGAAGTGTGTCTTCCCAGCAATTCCTGGGACAGTAGCACATCAGCAAAGCAGTATGCAAAGGATTTTCTTGCCAACAGAGATCACCGTAGCAAGTAACCAAACGGGGCTAAACAAATTGTTTCCCAGGAGTAGAATCTCCAATAGGCAAACAGATTCCCACAAGCCCAAACTCCTAGTGAAATTCCCATCTTGGGGATTTTTTTTTGTAATGAAATGCTGAAGAACTAGAGTTCTAAAACTGGGAATTTATCTCCAGTTCTGCTTGCTCAAAAGCAACATGATGCAATTGGGGGAAATGCATGCCAGCCCAATCCAGCTTATAATAAGGTAGACCTTATTTCAGATGCTAAAATACATTTTTATTATTATTATTATTATTTCCAAAGCTCAATAATAATAATAATAATAATAATAATAATAATAATAATAATAATAATAATAATAATAATAATAATCATCATCATCATCATCATCATCATCATCATCATCATCCTGGGTTTATTTAAAACCTTATCTGAACATATGCATATGTTATTTCCAACATGATGCACACATTCTAATTTGATAAAAAAAAAGTAACTAGAAGCAGGCATTGTTGTTCCTTATGGTTCCCTATTAAAAATATTGCTAGTTTCTTGATACATTCCCACCATAACATTTAACAGAGCAGTAACCTTTATTAAAATATATAGTTTGTAAGCTGCCCAGAGTCACTGTGTGTGAGGTGGGAGGCCATATAAATTTAAATATAGTGGCAGTCTATATTAAAATAACTATAATATTAAATATATTATAAAATATATTAATAATATAGTTAACGAGCTATAATAAGGTATGTAACCCGCTAGTTTAGAGTTCAGTGGCTCCTCCTGAAGCCACAGCTTCATCAAACGTATTCCTTCTGTCCTTGCTGTTATTGATCATTAGACTCTACTCTGAATCTATTGATTGAAGAAAACAGGAAACCTTAAAAGGAACGCTTTAAGTTGCTGAAAATGACTTTCCAGTTTGGAAGAATATGTCACATGATTAGTGTTCTTTTGATGCATATATTTTTGTAGAAATTTTTCCTAGTAACTGCCTGACCAAAAAATTATATCAAAATGAGTGGTTTTAGGTTTTTTTGTTTTCGTCTTTCCTAGGAGGACATTTCTAGGACATTTTTCTTCAAGAAACTGGAATGCAGGTTTCTTCACCTAGTCTTATCACTTTTCTGAAAGTTCTTCTATTAGTCACTGGGCATTGGGAAAGTTAGGAATGAAGTCGTAATTTTCCCAGAAGTGTACCATGTTATAAGAGACATATTGCTGTTCAGCAAGCTTGCTACTCCAGAGGTCTGGAATAGTCATTTGAGTCTGGCTGCTTGTCCATTCAAAATAAACCTTGGTGGTGGTTTCAGAAACTGAAGACTAAATGCCAAGCAAATTGCAAGCAAATTAAAAATTGTCAGGAGAAAAACTACACTGCTTCTCACAAGGCATGAATACCTCAGTTACTTCTCATTGCTGCAGCAGAAATGAAACAAATTATTTACCCCTACAGTTGAGTGTGAATCTGGTTTCAAAATGTCTTCAGTTTACTCCTATAAAAACAAAACCAAACAAAGTACTGAGCCCAACAGCACCAGAATTGTGGTTGGTCCTCAGTTATAACCGCAAAGTAAAAAACAGTAATGTAATAAAAAGAATTACCCCATATGTGTAGGAGAAGGAATGGCAGAGCCAGGAGTGGGGAGTAAAAAGAGGAATCAGTTTAGAATCATTTTGTAGTCACAAAGTCCAATAATCCCTTGAGTGCCCTTGACTCTTAGCTAAATCCAACAAGGTACTGATCATTTGTTGAGAAGATTCCTGTGCATAGGCTTTTAGCAATAAATCATTTAAGTTGAACCTTCATATATGAACCTGGTTCTTCATGCCTGACAATAAGGCTCTTATGTCTTAAAAAGAATAGTTTAAAACTAGGATTAGAAATCCAATGTAACAGTGATGTTAGATTAGATCAGTCTTCTATAGCACAAACTATCTCATTGGATTGCTCTTATAGGGAAAATGGTATGCTCCATTGAGCACCTGAAGGAAAGGCAGGATTGGATTATAACAAATAAATAAATAAAATAAAATACATAAAAGCAAGACAACTTGCTTGTCTGCTGTTGAACTTTCCCTGTCTCTCCTCTCACCACTGAGGTTTAAATCTTCTTTGTAGCATTCACAAACCACTAAAGAAGATCTTATTCTGTCAATTGATAAACTGGAAATGATACAAACCAAAAGGTTTTATGGATTTAACCACAACCTGAAATATGGGGCATCTGATACTTTTAAAAGCTTCCTTTGAAGATTTCAGGTGCAGTACTTCTCCAAACTTATCCTTTTGAACATGAAGAAAATGCAGGATCTAATTTGGATCAGTCACCAGGACCAGAGGTTTAGTCTTCACAACCAGGCACCATATAAATAACACCACAGAGAATAGCCCAAAGCACAAACTCTGCTAGAGAAGAGTTCCCTGAGGGTGGGTTCCAGCAGTCCAAAAGCTCAGAAGACTAAACCTCTGGTTCTGGTAACCAATCCAGATTGGATCCTGCAACATTTGCCTTCATTCACGAAGAAAGTGATTCAGTATATGACTGATCATTGATCACCCAAACTGCTTTTAAGTTTCATCAAATTTAAAATTTTGTAGTACATGGGGGCTCATGCTCTTAATTTCATAGCTAAATTCTGGGAAGGTGTATTAACTATATTTCCAGAATTAAGCTGTGGGAATAAGTTATTTCCTAGTTTGGGGACAGGCAGTACCTATCTAGATCTCCAGTTAAAAGGGTATTTCATAGAAAAGATCTACCATGTTGAAGGTGCCCTATCTTAAGAAGACTGACAATTTCATTTCATGAAACACCCCCTTTATTATAGAGCAAAATATATTCAGAACAGATGAAGATGCTCAAGCTTATCCTCTCTTCCTCATTCCTTCTCGGAGCCATCTTTGAACTTTCTACTTGGATAAACAAAGTTCATTCTTGATCTCTGATTCGAGGAGGTGCCATTTCATAACTGCAATGGTTTGAGATGGTGACTTGATTTCTTTAAAACTGTGTTTATTTAAAGGTTACTACTGATGAGAGATGCTCAGCACGTGCAAAAGAGATTTGTTATTAGGTGATTAGCTCCATGGTAGGCTTGCATGAGGCCATTTATCTAGGTAGATTTCCCTGTCAATTCTGCATTTTCTGTTTGCAGTAGCACAAAAGAGGTGGCAAAGTGACTGACACCTAGTTTGGTGTATGTAGCAATTTTCCAGTGGCTGACAGCCTAAAGACATGGTTTCACTGAAGTGTTTTCTTTCACAGAGCTCCAGAGGAAATTTAGTGAGATTAGGAAAGACACAGTGAACCCATTTTTTTATGATAAGTGCATATTGTAAACAAGAGTGACATCTTATGGACCTATGCAAATTTTGATTGAGCAATTAAGCTTGTCTTTCCAGAAGGGAAGGTTAAAATGGGGCTACAAAAGTGCTGGTACACGTCATCAGCAGTTACAGTGGGGATAGAGATGTGTCATTATTAGTGTCAATTATTAAATTTAAATGAAATTATTTAAATTATTAAATTTCCAAGACCTCCTTAGAAGTCTTCCTTTTTTTCTTTTTCTTTTAAGGACCTGTAGTCCCAGGCATCGGGGTGGAGTCAAGTTGACTGAATGGAACTGGACATTTGCTGGCCGTATACCCTTCCCAACACCTATGCGGAGCTCACAGCAGATATTTTCTTTGCAGCTAGAGAGAGAAATATCTGCCACCACCTAGGATCGAACTCACTGCCTCTTGATTGTGAGACCAGAGCTCCATCTCTAGGCCAACATACCACTCCCCTTAGGAGTCTTCCTTAATTAAATTAAATCTTTCTGCAAGTGAGCAGGTGCTCTGCCTGGAAAAGCAAATGGAAATCCCATACATGTTCATGTTTTTAACGTTTTGCATTAAAAGAATAATGCACTATGAACTATAGCCAACCATCTAATTATTTTAAATGTATGTTGGCTCTTATGTTGCTTTTAGCTTTGCATTTTCTAATGAAGGCATCCATCCTGGGAAGAGGGGCTTTCCCTCCTGCCTCTCCAAGTAAAGCTGAGTCATCTATTTGTGGTGTACAAATAAATGGAAATGACTCTTCAACCTGCTATTTATTATGCAATGAACATAAGCCCATTAGCAATAGCAAAATATAATAACTTCCAGACTTTATTCTATTTTATATTGTAACAAAATATTAAAAAGCTCTAAACAAACTGAACTAAAAGCTATAAACTAAACCAGGAGCTTTAAGCAGAAATTTGTACTTAATAGATTAACTTATTTCAGTTTACTATAACTAGAAGAACAGCTTGAATAAAGCTGCCAAGATCCTATTTTCTCACATCTAATAGCACATAACAAGACACCTTCCAATCATAATAACTGATAGGCAGCAAACAAGAATGCAAGAGAATTAAGATTAAGGTTTGAAATTTTATTTGGAAGCCTTTGAAGCCCCCCAGAAATTGTTTTATTATGAACCCTACCAAAATACATCCAAAGGCTACAAAGAGAGTCAGCATTAGTGTCCTTATCAGGTTTAATATTTTCCAATCGCATTCTGCTTTGTTTTCATTGTCTTTATTTCTTTTATTCCTCTGACTATGTTTAAATGGAAAACAGGGACTGCTCTTTTTAACTACACAATGCACCCTTTTTATCACCCCATGCACAAGCTGAAGAAAGAAGCGATACAAAAAAGCAGCTTATCCTACAGATGCAGTATATCGTAAATGAACAGATGCACCATTGATGCAAGCTGCACGTAATGATTTTGGCTCCTCATTTCTTGCTATTGATAAGTATCAACATGATTTCCATCTGTGGCACTGCAGTTACTTACACTTTGCTATTCCAGCCTCGACCTTTAGCCTAAGCAGCAATTCTTGTGCAGCCAATTTCTAACAACTAGAGCAGCAGCTTGTGCACATTCATCCTGAACCCATAGGAATTGCTGTGGAAGAAGGAAGCATGATTGATTCTGCTTGAGAATTAACTCACTGGGATCATCTGCAAAAATGGGTTGGCATGCCTTGCTTTTAACTAGGAGACAGTAATATTGTTTTTTTTTTCACTTCAAGGCTGCATGATGCAATTCCGTGTATTTTCCTAATTCGGCTTTCTGTTATCTATCAGCCTCTATTCTGCACTGGCCAATTTGTTTTCCTTACCCCAAATATGGTTGCAGATTCCATATATGTAGGCTCTGTTGCTTTTGATTCAGCAGACGTAGCTGTCTCTTTTTCTGTGGCATTTTTCTTCAGGAGCCAGGGAGGTATTTTGCACTCAGAAAAGAGTTTGTGCAGAAGATTGTTCTTGTTGGTCTATTCCACTGATTACTTTAGGGACTGTTTTCCTTCCGAGCTCAATTTAAAGTGTTGTTATTAACCTGAACCAGGTCCTCTGAAAACAGACGTGGCCCTCTAAATATTGGTGAATGACAGATCCCAGAAGCCCTGACCTACATGTCAGTAGAAAGGAATGCCAGGAACTGGAGCTCAGCAGTCTCTGAATGATCAGGGAATCCCTTCCCCTATTCAAGCTACCTTGAACTTAAAACTAAGGGACTGCTGGCCTGGGCTTTAAGATCTGCACTGCCAGAATTATTCAATTGTACATTTGTGACAAGTACAGTATATTATATTCAGAAGTAAAGCCTAATTTTACCAAAAGTGTGATTATACTATAATACCTTCCAAGCTAATAACTTGTTACTGATATCGCACCAACTAGGTCCGTGATGGCGAACCTATGGCACACGTGCCACAAGCGGCACGCATAATCCTCCCTGTGGTCACGTGCGCCTGCCCCAGTCCTAGGCCTTCAGTACCGTCCATGAGCAACCTGCATCAAAAGCTGGGTTTTATCAAACCTTTTCGCTTTAGGCCTCTGCCACCGTGTGTGTTTGGTTCGAATTGACGAGGACTCAGAGTGGTTAACACTGAACGAGTTTATTGAATACACAAAGTCAACTGTCAAATGTCAAATGTTGCAACCCTTTTATAGAGAAAGCGTTTGAACTGTAACCAATACAAACAGTCTGTTTTCCCGCTCCTTGGTTGTGGCGTCCAATGATTGCACCTTATTTTCCCGCTTTAAACCTTGCAAAGCTGCACAGTGTTTGCAATATCTTTCATGGCTTATTGCTAACTATTTACATACACAACACCCCTTACCCCCCAGTTGGTGTCATTTCTTTACAAAATCCATTAGGTATTTTGGTGGCCTATGTATTCTAGAAGGGTATCTGTTACTTTGGCTGCTAGGGACCCTTCTTCCTGGTTGACTGCTTGGCTGCTGGTTACTATGCTGGTTACTACTAGACCTGGGCTCAGGGTTACTGGCTTCAGATGTACTGCCTTGTGTATTAGGTTGTGTTTGGGATTCAGTTGTCACTGGCCTACTTCGCAGGGGTATTTCCCAATCAATTGGACTGAATTGTTGTTGATGGGCATCAGGAAATATGTCATCTTGCCCAACCACTACACCACTTTCTGGCCTAATGTTATCTGTACTGTTTGCCCTAACTGAGCTTTGGTCCCCCTCAGCTGGCACACACCCACTAGATCTTTTCCTCAGCTGGTCTATGTGTCTTTTACAGACCCTATTCCCTTCCCCCTCAATGATGTATGATAGGGGACCTAAGATTTCAGTTACCACCCCAGGAATCCATTTATCCCCTTGGGCGTAGTTCCTGGCCCAAATCAAGTCCCCCACTTCAAATGTTCTGTTAGGAATGTCTAATTCAATGTTTGGTTGGAGTCGGTCAGGGTGTAGTCTGTCCAACTTGGTCAAGATTTTTCTTCCCCACCTCATTTCAGCTGGACTTTTCCCTGTAGCTGAACAAGGGGTTGTGTGTTGAGCCAACAAGAACTCAGCTAGTCTCTGATGCCAGTCACCTCGAATGATTCTTTTAAGCGCGTCCTTCGTGGTCCTCACGTTCCTTTCAGCCAATCCGTTGGTGGAGGGGTGGAAGGGTGCAGAAGTCTTATGCTTAATCGAGTTGGCCTTGAGGAAATCCTGAAATTCAATAGATGTGAATTGTGGCCCGTTATCAGACACTATTAAATCCGGCAACCCATGAGTGGCAAAGAGGCCCCTTAATGCCTGTATTGTTCTGCCTGCCGTTACTGAACTGACCGGTACTACTTCTAGCCATCTAGAGTAGCTGTCGACCACTACAAGGAACGTTAACCCCTGGAAAGGTCCAGCGAAGTCAATATGAATCCTGGACCAAGGATTCCTAGCTAGCTCCCATTTATGTGTGCGGATGTGTTGTTGTTCAGGCCTGGAACGTTGGCACAGATGGCAATTGGCAACGCATTCCTCAATGTCTTGGTCCAATCCTGGCCACCACAAGTGACTCCTAGCCAGGGCCTTCATCCTTACTATTCCGGGGTGTCCCTCATGCAATTCAAATAGAATAGCTGATTTGTGGATTTCTGGAATTACTACACGAGTTCCCCAAAGTAAGCAACCCATATGAACTGATAGTTCATCTTTCCTTCTGAAAAATGGACTGTATTTTACGTCCGGGTTGGCGTTGGGCCAACCGCTCATGACCCAGGCCATTACTCTCCTTAAGATGAGGTCCTTATTGGTTGCCTCAGCTATGTCTTTAGCAGTTAGGGGCAGATCAGGAATATCTTGTAGGGACATTACTTGTCCCACTGGGGCAGGGTCCTCCTCTGTTGTGCTAAGGGGCAATCTGCTAAGAGCGTCTGCATGACCCATGTCCTTACCTGGTCGGTATTGGAGGGAAAATGAATATGCTGATAGGAAAATGGACCATCTCAGCATCCTGGGAGACATAATTTGGGGAGTCTGTTTATCTGTGGTAAACAGTCCCAGCAGGGGTTTGTGGTCTGTCAGTATTGTAAAGTTCCTGCCATACAGGTAGTCGTGGAACTTTTTAACTCCTGCCACTATGGCTAAAGCTTCCCGGTCAATTTGAGCATAGTTCCGCTCTGCCTTGGTTAGTGTGCGGGAGTAGTAAGCAATGGGTCTTTGCATTCCCTGGGTGTCTGAATGGCTGATTACTGCCCCAACGCCATAAGGCGAAGCATCGCACGCCAGGTAGATTGGTCTGTTTTCTATAAAGTGGGTTACAGTTGAGCTACTGGAAAGGATATCTTTTAAGGTCTGGAAACTCGCTTTGTGCTTGTCTTGCCAATGCCAAGGGGTCTTCTTATCTAAAAGCCTGTGCAGTGGTTCTGCAATGGCAGCCTTATGTGGCACAAAAGTGTGATAAAAATTTACCAAGCCTAGGAAGGCCTGTAGCTCAGCCTTGTTCCTTGGTTCAGGCGCCCCTTTTATTGCTTTAATTTTTTCAGGGGTAGGGTGGACTCCGCTTTTGTCTATCCTGAACCCCAAAAAATCAGTGGATTTAACCCCTATGCTACATTTTTCCTTTTTTAATTTTAATCCAGCCTTTCTAAATCTACCCAGTACCTGTTCCAGTCGCTCTACTAACATTCCTTCATCTTTTCCAGCTATTAGGACATCATCAAAGTAAGGGCATACTCCAGGTATGCCCTTTAAGGTCCTCTCCATCACTTCTTGAAAGATGCCTGGAGCTGCTGCAATTCCAAATTGCAGTCTGTGGACTCGGAACGCCCCCTTGTGGGTAACAATTGTCTGTGCCTCTGCCGCCTCTTTGGAAACAGTCAACTGTAAGTACGCATGCGCCAAGTCGAGTTTGGCGAAGATGGCGGCGTCCTGGATCGTGGCGAGGACCTGCTTCACCGTCGGGACCGGGTAAGCATGCTTTTTCATTCCAATGTTGAGGGTCGCCTTGTAGTCGGCGCAGATCCTCACATCCCCATTGGGTTTGAGGGGTGTGACGATCGGCGTCTCCCACAAACCGCCCTCGACTGGTTCTAAAACTCCGAGGCCTACAAGCCGGTCGAGCTCGGCCTCGATTTTTTCTTTTAAGGCAAAAGGTACCCTCCGGGCCTTTAGCCTGATTGGATTTACTGAGGGGTCTAGGTTAAAATTAATGGGGGGCCCTTTGTACTTGCCTAGAGATCCATCGAATACGTCTGCAAATTCTTTGCAGACGGATTCGAGGGTCTTATTTCTAATCACAGAATTTATTCCCCCTATCCAAATTCCCAGGGCAGGAAACCAATTAAGCCCTATTAAGCTAGTCCTATTCCCCTCCGTAACTACCAAATCTAAGACCCCCTTAAACCCCTTAAAGTTTACTCTAAGGCTGGTCTTTCCTTTTACGATTATTGGACTTTTTTGGAAGTCCATTAATTGAATATTTGTGGGACTAAGTGGAATTCTTTTTCCGCTTAGTTGTTCAATTTTCTCAAGGGTTTCAGTGGAAATTATCGACACTGAAGCCCCAGAGTCGATTTCCATTCTGCAAGGAACCCCTTGCAGAAGGACTGTGATTTTTAATTTTCCGTCCGGAAAATTGTGCCCCCTTCCCTGCCGTCTCCGATTGACTCGGGCCACCTCCCTTAGGTTTGGAAATTTCGCCCGGGATCTAGGGGTCTCCTTGCCACTAGCATTGGGGGTTACCTTACCCTCTGGCCACACATCGACTTCATTCAGACGGGAGTCCCGGACGCGGTTTCTGCAGATGGCCTGGATGTGGCCGGTCTTGCCGCAAGCCCTGCACTTGGCGGTGCGGAATCGGCAGGAAGCGCGGGGATGGTTGCCGCCACAGCTGCCACATCGGTTCTGGGTGTCGTTGTCGTGCGGTCTGGTTGCGGTGTCCCGCCACGGTCGTTGTGCCCCGGTCGGTGGTCTTTGCGGTGTTGCGGGTTGTTGCCGGCGGCCGGGTTCAGGCCCCTCGCTTCTAGGTTGTCTGGGTGCCATCTTTCCAAATCGCCTGGAGACTTCGGCGATCTCTTCCTCCCACTGCTGATCCACCTCCCCGCAGTCCACATAGCCCTCTTGGTTAATTTCAGGTGCTGTCGCCATGCTACTGCGGGGGGGGTCGCGATACCCGGTTGACTCATACGTTAGGAGTTCGTCGAGCACTTCCTGTAAATCGCCGGTAGGTTTGGCGATTATTCTATTTTGTAATTGTTCGTCGCGTAAGCCAAGCACGACTCTGTCCCGAATCCTAATTTCTAAATTATCGTATTTGCAACGTACTGCGGCTTCCCTGACGGCAGCGACGAATTTCTGTATGGACTCCCCCGGTCTCTGATTTCTCTTCTCGAAGATGCGCCGCCAAAAAAGTTCGGACCTTCGGGGAGTAAAGTGAACCTTTAGTTTTGCAAGGAGGTCGGCATAGGGCACGCTGGAGACTGGTTGTGGCTGGCACAGCCCGACAGCGACTCTGTAGACCGGTGTGCCGCAAATTGTCAAAAGTGCCGCCGCTTTTTTTCGGTCGTCAGTGATTCCGTTCACTAACAGGAATCCTTCGACCTGACCAATGTATTCTTCCCAATCTTCGGGGAAGTTAGGGTCAAATTCCTTTAGTGACCCGATTTGCGCCATTCGGAGAATTTTTTTTTTTTTTCTATTCTGCCGCGGCCGCTCGGTTGACTGTGACTCGCTCTGACTTTGCCGCCTTCACGACAATTCTTCCTAATCTCTGGTCTTCTGTCAATCCCACCTTCGTCGCCAGTTGTTTGGTTCGAATTGACGAGGACTCAGAGTGGTTAACACTGAACGAGTTTATTGAATACACAAAGTCAACTGTCAAATGTCAAATGTTGCAACCCTTTTATAGAGAAAGCGTTTGAACTGTAACCAATACAAACAGTCTGTTTTCCCGCTCCTTGGTTGTGGCGTCCAATGATTGCACCTTATTTTCCCGCTTTAAACCTTGCAAAGCTGCACAGTGTTTGCAATATCTTTCATGGCTTATTGCTAACTATTTACATACACAACAGTGTGCAAAAGAAAAAAGTTCTATCAATCAATTTCAACTTCTCACGGGGAAAAAAAAGATCTCGCAAAGTTGGAATTGATTGATTGAATGTTAGTTTTAGTCCCACACAGCAGCGGAGAAAGGTCTGGAAAGAAGGTGCCACGTGGAGGTGGGGGGGTACAGTGAGAGCAAGATGCTCCATGCAGGGGGATTGAGCAGGGTGGCAGGAACAGGGTGCTCTGTGTGTGGGTGTGGGGTGGCAGTAGCAGGGCGCGCTGCGCAGGGGGGTAGAGCAGAGCAGCAGGAGCAAGGCACTCCGTGTGGGGGTGGGATGGGGCCTGTGCATGGGGTGGAGAAGCAACATGGAGGCGCTAGCATGGTGGTAGACCAGTTGCTTCCCTTCCGCTGCCAGATCCCTGCCGAAGCCTCACAGGGTAAGGTTGCTGCGCCTGCCCCCACTCAGATGCCCTTGCCTCCCCCAAGTGTTCTTTACTAACCTACCTTTCAACTGCATTCTGTTTCTTCGTTTGCTTCTCAGCATTTGTCACGTGTTTGTGGGACTATTGGTTAAAAAAAAAAGTTCCATCAAACTTTCTAACGTCTCACGAGATCTCAAAATTGAGCTTTTGTTTCCCAAAAAATCCTTCATTATTTCCTTGCACACAGCGGCGGCAGATCATGAAAGAGAAAACACACAGGGCTGGGAGTCAGGTAAGTAAAGAAAGGCAATTTCTGGGGGGAGCGAGGATTTCTTTCCTCATGGCAGACTGGATGGGCATGTCCGGGGTGGGTGGTGCCATCTCGATGTTGCTCATGGAGAGGGACGCCTGTGGGGGCCGGGCAGGGTTGGAGATCCAGGAGGGTCTCTGGCAGGTGGGACGGTGGGCAGGAGGCTCGTCCTCTAGGGCGAGACTGAACTAGGTGATATATACAGTGTACTAACACACTGTGTACTAACACACACTCAGGATGAAGTCATAAGTGAGGTAAATATTTTGTCTGTTTCTATACTGCACCCAATTCATAAATAATTATTTTGGGGAGAAACTCTGTCTTCTGACAGGGTTCAGGCATACATATCAGTTTGCCAGACAGGTACTCCACTGGATAGAAAATGGCAGTATGATGTTGCTGGTCTAATGAAATAAATCTTGGATCCTTTTTCTTTTTCCCCCCCAAATCTTTGACTTATTCTTTATTGTGAGTTAGCCTATCAATCAAACCAAATTGCAGCCAAATTTACATGGGGAAGGGAGGGAGGGAGGGAGGGAGGGAGGGAGGGAGGAAGGAAGGAAGGAAGGAAGGAAGGAAGGAAGGAAGGAAGGAAGGAAGGAAGGAAGGAAGGAATCACTCTTTTTAAGGCAAATTTTCTCAACCTAATATACAACATGGGTTTATTATACCATGGATCATGAGTCTACAGATTTTTAATTGAATCATACTGGTGGTCCATTGAGTAGGGAAATGCATATGTGAAAATGATGCCACATTTTGACAAAGAATGGGATAACAATTAAGCCTCTTCTATCTTTATGACCATCTTATTCACTATCTTAAGGGAATATCTTGCTCTGGTTTACTTGATAACTGTTTATAAGAATATCAAAGTTTCTGTGACCTGCTTGCACTTCTCTTTTCCCCAGCTAATTTAAGTGTTGTAAATTCCATAAACCTCTGTCTATTTCTTTGAAACATTTTCAGCTTATATTTTCCCAAGATATTTTAACTAGCAGTGACCAGATATAATGGAATTTGGTCCTTTTAATGTATCAGTTCATTTTCTGTAGCTGAGTCTCTTCTGAATAGGCAGTAGCCATCAACAGAATCATTGAACGAATGACAATTACCTTTGAAGTTGGGGAGAAAATGTAGGACAGAAAATTTGAGTGCGTTTTTTAATAGCATCAGAGATACAGTGATAATACAGTCACTTAGGTGAGATAGTTGGTATAGAAATGTGATGAATAAATAAATAAACAATCACATTAATAATAGAAACTATCAAGATGTATTAACATTTTGGCAAATACTATTTTTTTGTAAAAGTTTTTATTGTTTTTTTCCATACATTCAGTAATAATTTTTCAACAAACATGCTGAGTTTTCATTCGCTAATACATATTTAATTCCTAATCCTTTATTCTTTCCTCTAGCCATCGATAAAATAAATCCCAAGCTTGATAATATTCCGTTTCTTCTTTTTCTTTCAGTCTCAGTCAGTCTATCCATCTCTGCGCATTCTAGTATTTTTTTAATTATTTCTTCATCTGATAGTATTCCTTCATTTTCAGTATTGCACAAATATAATTCTTGCCACTATTGTGACATTCAAAATCAAATATATGCTTTGTTTGATAGTCTTTCTGGCATTATACCTAATAAAAAAAAGTCCAGGTTTACCACCAAACATGATAATAAGTGCCTGACTTATGTTTACATTTCCAACATCTATCTGGCTTGTTTTTGAACATTTTTGCTAGTCTTGCTGGTGACAAATGCCATCTATAAAACATTTTATATAAATTTTCTTTATAGTAAGTTGACATTGTCAATTTGTAATTTCTTTCCCATAAATTTTGCCATTTTTCTAATTCTATATTGTATCCAAACATTTTTGCCCATCTTATCATTGTTTCTTTAACTTATTCACTTTCCATTTTCTAAGTTAATAGAAAATTATACATTTTCTTAATTAGTTTCTCATCATAAATTAACAATGTCTTATCAAACAGTTTGTTCCTTATAAAATCCATACAGTTTAACATCTTTATCATATCTAGCTTGCATTTGTAAATATGCCCACATGATAAATTGATACCCTGATTTTCCATTTCTTGTTTAGATTTTAAATTCCCTTCAGAGTTTAGAATATCTCTATATGTCCAGAGTTTTTCAAAGTTCACTAAATTTCGGAGTACAAATGCTTCCATTGTTGACAACCACCCTGAAATTTTCAAATATATTTTACATTTTATTTTTCCCATGTTGTTAATAATGCATTTCTTTTATAATGATTTTGGAAATATTTATGAACTTTATTTTTCCCGTACGGTAAAAAAGCATGCCACCCCAATTATAAATCATGCCCCTTCTGATATAACAGCCTTTTATTTCTAAGAGTTGCTACTCCTGCTGCCAAAGCCGCCAAAGCCATGGAGCGCGGGCCTGGAGCACCTCTATATCTTGGCAAGGGCACTAAGCTGCCTCAAAAGCAGCAGCCACCGCCACCGCCGCTGCCAACCTTTCTGTTTCTTCCACCCGGCAGCAGGCGTTGCTACTCCTGCTGCCAAAGACACCAAAGTCGTGGAGCATAGGCCTGGAGCACCTCCATATCTCAGCAAGGGCACTAAGCAGCCTCAACAGCAGCCGCCACTGCCCCGCCAACCTTTCTGTTTCTTCTGGCAGGCAGGCGTTGCTACTCCTGCCACCAAAGATCTCCAGTGTCTCGGCGAGCGCAGTATGCCACCCCAATAGCAGCTGCCATCGGCAGAGCGATTGCCTGTTCCTTGGGGCTCACTGCTGCTATGGGGGCTGGCACAGGGATTTGTTTCTGCGGGGGAAGCGGAGGCTGACGGAGATGTGGCAGACCTCCAGCATCTCTCTCGCTGCCGCCTCCACCGCTACTATCGTTGGCTTCCGCTACAGCTGAACCCAGGCAGCCTCCTCCACCCCCAGCAGTGGCATCCGAGGATTCTCTGGTTTCATCGGAACCAAGCAGCAAGTGAAAAAGTTAGCAGTAGCAGCACTAGCGGGCACAGTTTTAATTGCCAAGCATCCCCATGGAAGTCAATGGAGGCGCCGCAGTTGGCCTTTCGAGTTGGTGAGTGAATGAGAGCAAGAGAGAAGCATTTTCGAGCAAAGTGTGAGTGAATGAGAGTGTGAAAGAGGCTTTTTAGAGTAAAATGTGAGTGAATGAGAGAGCAAGAGAGAAGCTTTTGCAAACAAAACATGAGTGAATGAGAGCGAGAGAGAAGCTTTTCCAAGCAAAAGCGAGTGAATGAGAGTGGAGGGGGCAGGGCGGCTGCATGTCTCGCCTTAGGCTCCACTGTTCTGTCAAGTCTCTTGTTTTGCGCATGTGTGCGCATCCATTTTTTGCAGCTCCCAGTTTTTCCTTTTGTGAGGGAACCGGTTCCGAGTGGCTCTTTCACTGTTTCAGGTTGCCGATCCCTGGGCTAGATGTTCCAACCGAGGGTGCAGAGGAAGTCTTTTTCATCAGTCTGGTGAGATTTGATGTATTCATTTTTCCAGCCAACTATCTTAGGCTAAAATCCAAACCATGAAAGGAGGCAACTACTTTAGGCTAAATCCAATATCTCAAGGAGAGAAAACAAATTAAACAAAAGAAAAAAGAAAAAAAAGCTATCTTAGACTAAAATCCAGCCAAAAAGAACAAGCCAACTACTTTAGGCCAAATCCAAAACCTCCAGTCGAGTCACAGATGTAAAACACCCGCTGTCTCCAAGTAATTCCTGTTTTGATTATATCCAGAGTTAACAGTCTTTTCACTTATAAACTCACACAAAGGGACTTTGTTTACACCAGGTATTGTTTCAAGGTCAAATACTTTCAGGTTCAACTTTTTGGAAAATATTATTAAGTATGGGTTGCTGGTGTTTAACTTCACTAAAGAATTATATCTAGTTACTGTCACTTTCATTCTATATTATTAAAATTTCCAGGATAAAATAAAGGGTACCGCTTCTCATATCCAAAAGTAAAAACATGAACTTATGTGAGTTCAGCCTCCTAAAAGCTTAATTCATTTGTTTTTAGCTTTTTAAAAATTGTGCAGATTCAAGTTACAATTTCTTGATATAGAAGTTGTATCCAGAGAAGGCCAAATGGTTCTAGGCTGCAAAAATCTAGATAATCGCATGATTGATTAATTGATTGATTGATTATAAAGATTTATACAACTGCCTGACATGTGACTCTAGATGACTAACAATCAAGAAAATAACCACAATGATAACAACAAATAAAATTGCCACAGTAATGTGTTTTTTTTTAAAAAAAATTGCAAATTGCAGGAGAGATGGCTTTCTGGATCTGTGTAACCCAGATGTGATAGCCCTAATGCAAGAAATAATTATTGTAAACGGGATTCAGCTACCGGTATAATTTAACTTTACACAAAACTGAGAAACAAGCTGTCACTTGGAAAATATTAAATTAAGGTCCCACTTCTGGTATGTGCCAGCAATCCAAAAAAGCTGCTTCGTGGCAGTATCTTGATGGATTACTTATTGGTTCACATATCACTGGTCCCACTAAACCCAGATATAGGTCTTTTACTTTTAAAAACAAAAACACCATCAAGCTTTTCCTGTGATCCAAACTCTATCCCTGTATTCCATAGTTCTTAATTCAGAAAGACAGGCATGCAATTAAACCCCAGTTATTTCTGCAGTCCACAGTCAAATGAAAGCTTCTCCAATTTGCCAAGCAACTTGAAATCCAAGGGGAGATAAACAGCATCTAATGCTTAATTAATAGTTTAGTTGATTTGTTAAAGCTGGGATTCGTTCAGAATTAAAACTAATATATTTTGATAGATGCAATTTGGTAAAAGGGCTTTGCACAAAATTACATATATATATATATTGTGTGTATATACACTTACACACACGTACAAAATAAATGCACCGAGGTAGGTAAAATGAGGACCCAGATTGTTGGGGGCAATAAGCTGACTTTGTAATAATGTCGCTTGGGGGGCCCCGAAAGCCCTAATAAGTAGGCATATACATAAAATGAAGGCTATTGCTAAGCACATTGATTTGTGCTTAAATTGTAAGCCGCCCTGAGTCTTCAGAGAAGGGCGGGATATAAATGGGATTAAAAAGATGCCAAATACATTTAAGAACAACACATAATTCAGAATTCAAAACTGGAAACAGCCTAAGAAATGCCTAAGCTCTTATTAAAAAAAACCTCCTAAATGCTTGAACATGAAAACTAGAGCATGTTCCCTTGAAGACTAAGAGTGGTCTTCCTGGGTTACACTGCCTTAGGAATGATTAACACCCAGCGCTTTCAAGAACAGTTCCATTGTTTTATTGTCTTATATGGGTATGGAATGCTTGAGTTGCTAAACTGCATCAGAAGGAGCTTTCTTGCTTCCTAGATTATGGGGACGTACATCTTCCTGAAACAAAGCCTATACATCAGGAATTATCTTGAGAACACAACAGTACTGTCTGCTGATAAACAATCACTTTGAACTGGGACTCTTTTAATCAAGGCCTTCTAATGACAGGGTGATTAGAATCTTAGGAGAGGTGACATATAAATCAATGTATAAATCAATAAAAATAAATAAGAGGACAAGGCACTTTGTTTTGCCAAAAATGGGACCAGCCAACACTTGTGGACATGGAGATCAAGATGGATAACTGTCACACGTGGGCTTTCTTTCTAAATCAAAGACCTGTGATGTGGTGATCTGATATTTTTCCCCTTTTGAACAAGGTAAAAGTAGTAGCAATTCCTTTCTAAATAAGTAATTTGAGCAAGGGAAAAAAAAGACAAAGAAGAGGGAAATTTGAAGGAGCAGGGGAAAGAAAGAGAGGAAAGTTAAGTCATGAAGACAACAGAACACAGGAACTTGGGATATTGTGCACCCACTGCATTAATATTTAGCATTAGCAAGTGATCCATACAGAAAAAGAGAGAGGGTGAAAGATAAGTAATGATAGGAAATCCATATATTTCTTTCCATAATCAAAACAAGATTTATGGTAAACTCTTGTTATCATACTTATGCTATTTGTGTCTTTAACATTTACAAGACTTACAGTACATGAACACCTACTCTATACAATGGCCCTCAGTGACTCACAACAATCCATAAAAAACATTGTTAAAAATCCATACCTACTGGAGAGTTTCCATATAGCGCTAGCTTTATTTTCTTAAATATAGATGTCTCTGCTGATAAATGTTGGCAAGAGTACAATCAGGTCCTAGGGAGACAACTGCAACTTTCTTTTTGCCACCCTACAAATCCAACTGAATTGTATATACATGATGACAAGGATAAGGCTCAGAGGACAAAACTGACTTTGATTCTGCTAAGTTCTGCAGCACGAGCTATACTTTCAGTGTCTCTGTATCTGTGCAGAAGTGAGAATTCTACAAGAAAAGAAAGATAAATCTCTGTTAGAATAATTACATAGCCATACGCTGTGTGGTCTGCTTTTGCCCCGGGTTCTAATGTTACAATCAAGTGATGACCTAAAAGAATGAGAATTTCACACTATTCTGTCTTGAGAAGCTATGACCTACTTGAGCATTGATGCTAGGAGCTAACCTTAACACTTATTTTTAATGAAGAGTCAGATTCATTTATCACAACCGGAGTACGAGCATTCTCTAGATTGACAACCCACAAAGGCTTCCGGGGAAAGATTCACACTTTCACATCCCAGCTCACTGTGTGACTCAGATACCACTCTCTCAGACTTCATCTACTTCCTATTGTTAGCATTTGAGCTCTGAGCCATTTTACCTACTGCAGCATTTAATTTGCATACTGTTTGTTTCTTCTATTCATGTATGTGTACTGTGTAGCCTGTCTCTTGTTCTTAGTGTTTCTTCCCTTTTGTTGGTATCCTCAGTCAGACTTCATATTATTTCATGACTTGCAATCCTCTTCAGTTAGAGATGGGAAACCTACATCTCTTCAAGTGTTGCTAATGTTCAACTCCTGGTATTCCTCAGAATAACAGCGTTGGAAGGGACCTTGGAGGTCTTCTAGTCCAACCCCCTACTCAAGCAGGAAAGCCTATTGTCAATGCTGCAAACATTGACATGTTTTGGCACTGACAATAATAAGAGGCAACCTTTTGCTTTAACTGTTTGGCTTTGAATCACTAAAGTGCGGGAGGGATTCAACCCGGACATTTTAAGAAGATAAGAAATAACACGCTTCAAGGGAAGTGAAACTTCGTGTGTTAAACTAATTGGTGAATGTGATTTATGATGTATAATTAAGGGAGGGAGATTCTGTAGGATATGATGTGTCAAGGGGAGGAGAAATCAGATTCTGGCATCCATCCATGAGTGCCGATGCTCTGTTCTGCTCATTATAGACTTTTTTAGAATAAATAATCATGCAGTGCTCTTTGATGTGTCTCTTTAATCGGAACCATGACACCTATACCATTTCAGAAAAATGGTTGTCCAAACTCTTCTGAAAAACCTCCAGTGTTGGAGCACCCACAACTTCTAGAGGCATGTTTTTCCACTGATTAATTGTTCTAAATGTCAGGAAATTTCTCCTTAGTTCCAGGTTGCTTCTCTCCTTGATTAGTTTCCTTCCATTGCTTCTTGTCCTGCCATGAAAAATAGGTTGGCCCCCTCTTTTTTGTAGCAACCCTTAGATATTAGAATACTGCTATCATATCACTCCGCACTCTTTCTAGAGTTGTATTTATTGTAGCTGCTGGGAGTTGTAGCTGAGTAACATTTGGATGGTCATAGGTAATCTAACCCTGAGATTTTCCCATGTACAAACCACACAGAACTCAAGTAGATGCATACACCCAGGACAAGTTCAGGTGACAGGACAACAGGTTGCAACCCCTATGCAAACTATAAAGAATAATGCTAAAGAAGAATATACATTAGCTTTGCAAACAAAAGGATTCATAGTAGTGCTACTTAAGAAGCTGCCTTTCAGTGTCAGGTATAAATAGAGTAGATCTTGTTGTTTAAGAAATGGTTCTTCCCTTTCCAAAAAGAGCTTACTCTCGTTACTATTCAGAAAATACTATTCATTATTTTCCCTGAAAATAAGACTTGGTCATATTTAAAAAAAATTTGCCTCCAAAAGAGGCACCAGGTCTTATTTTCGGGGGATGTCTTACTCACCTCCGGCATTAACAGCTCCGCCCAGCTGACCCACTTCTGCGGCCGAAGGAGCAGCTTCATTCTGCAGCTGAGAATGGAGCTCTGGCCTGCATTTTGCAGTCAGAGGCCTTGCAGAACCGAGCTATGGTTTCAATCCATAGCTCAGTTCTCAGCTGTAATGGCCTTCCGGAAAGGCCTCTGACTGAGAAATGCAGACCTGGGGACACCACAGAAGATGTGGGCCAGCGAGGAGAGGCCTGGCTGCCAGTTAAGTAGGTGCGGAGCACCTGGAGCAGCTCCACCCCCACCCTAGCTTGATTTTTAGGTGTTTTGCTTCACCCTAAAACTAGGGCTTCTTTTTGGGATAGGGCTTATATTAAGCCCACGCACCCCCAAAATCAAGCTAGGGATTATTTTCGTGGTAGGTCTTACTTTTGGGAAAACACGGTAGAACTGCCCATTATCAAAAAGAACAAGTTGGATTATTCTTCAGATTCAGTGTATTTGTTTTATCTAAATCCACACTAAACTGTTTAATTATTAGGTCTCCTTCGATATAGTATTATACTCTTCAGTGATAATTCTGCAGCAGTTCTCCTTTTTTTTCTGCCATGAAAAGAAAATCTTCCTGGAGAATGTAAGTGTGCTCATTGGAGGAAGAAAGTTTGGGGTTTCTTTCTAGCTGGCGTTCTGCTGAACGACTGTGAGTGTTACACCCCAATCTTGCTAGAGACAGGCATTCAAACTTTTACAGTTGAAAAATAGGACCAGCTCAGCAGCAATCAGGAAAAAATGGATGAATTCACTCCTCAATCTAACGCTATTGCCCTGAGGTTCATTTGTGTCTTTCCTTTCCATATGATTCCACTACAGGCTTCTTAAAGGGACAAATTAGCAGCAGCAAAGCTGTACTCAGTGTTCAGGGTAATTGATGTTTAGGATCAATTTCTTACAAAGACCGAGTGCAGTGTGGCAGGTCCAACAAAAGCTCAAGACATTTCTGTAACCTATCAATTTGAGAGGTAGGAGAACAATTTGATCATTTCAGTAGACAGGAATTGTTCACCTTCAAACCTGTGCTAACAAGGACATGGTTGTCTTGAAATCATTCAGCATAATAACAGCAGAAGAAAAACAGCGGTATCCAAGGATATAGGCTGAAGAGAGAATCCTGTGATTTTTAGATATTGCCAGACTGTAATGCCCAATAATCCAACTATACCCTATTCTTGGTTTATGGCAAGACAGGGAAATCTTTTTTGGGGAGTTGAGGAAGAATTTAAAAGTTTTGAGGCCCCAGCAGAGTAGATCAATAATGTTAAGGGGGGTAATAATTTTTATTTTCAGATATTTCTGATCTTTTATTTGCATTTATCTAATACCTAATACTCTTCCTCCTCCTATTTCCCCACAACATCAACACTGTGAGTTGGGTTGGGCTAGAGAGAGTGACTGGCCAAAGTCACCCAGCCAGCTTTCATGGCTAAGGCAGGATTAGAACTCATAATCTCCTGGTTTATAGCATGATGCCTTAACCAGTAAACCAGTGTTGACACTCTACTTCGCGTGTCTAAACTATCTTCCAGTAAAAATAGTAAGAAATTACATTAATTTGGGGTGATTTCCTGTGGAAATCTCAATGCTATAATCTTGAGGAGCTCTGGGTAAGTGGGTGTGGTACAAACAAGGATGTGGTTTCCACATGATCCATCTATGCACTGCCATTTCTAATCCATAGGAATCAAGGAAAACTGATTTTTCATCATTTGTTTCCTTCCATTGAGTCATGTCCAGTTTTCTGAGACTGCAGTTTTCTTGGTAAGCTTTTTCTGCTTTAGGGTCCTCCAAAGGCTGGGGTCAGCCTAAGCTGTCTTTGTACATTCAGTCATACAGCAACGCAACTGAACGAGACCAGTTTGCTAAAATTTGTCTTTCTAACTGAACCTGCTCTTCCGCTGACCCAACATATGCACAACTGAGCAGAAAAGCTTTAAGCCTGATCCTAATTACAACATTGGAATCATTTTGCAGATTAAAAAATGCAGATAAATTACTAAAGGTAAAAGTAAACGTGTTCAAGTCTCTAGGGGGCGGTGCTCATCTCTACTTCATAGCCGAGGGAGCCAGCATTGTCCAAAGGTATTTCTGTGGTCATATGGCCAGCATGACATCATGCCACAGTCCAGGGGGTGTGATGAAACATGGAACACTGTTACCTTCCCACCAAAGTGATACCTGTTTATCTATTACTATTTCCATGCTTTCCAACTGCTAGGTGGGCAGGAGCTGGAGAAAGCATGGGAACTCGCCCCATCGCGTGGTGCTCGGATCTTGAACCCAGGCTGTCAGCTTTCCATCTGACAAGCTCAGCTTCTTAACCACTGAGCCATCGCACACCCCAGATAAATTATTATACACTTTTAATTCTTATATAAGAATAGGAGGTTTGTCTCATAATATTTGCTTTCTGATTTTCCAAAACACAGTTACAACAAGTTAGGTATGTGAGGCTTCTCTTCCTTCCTTTCAGATACTTCCAACTCTCCCTTTTTAAATATTTCCAACAAAGCAGGGACACCACTCAAGTCACTTAACAGTCACTTAACCTCACCCTGAACACACACACATTGAGGCCTTTAGAGAAGAGCAGTTTCTCCTTTCCAAGATGTTCTTTCAAAAGCAAAACAATACCTCAGTAAATATGCATACTGGCACATGAGTAAGATCACTTCCCAGACTTAGCAAAAAGGCTAAATCACCTCAGATTCCTGATTCACTATTTTCATAAAGAATTCAGTCAAGAGGAGTCAGAAACATTTGCCATTTCATATAAAACAAAGCACAGGTTCACTACCAAAACGTAATAGGAAGCTTAATTTTCAAGGATGCTTACACATTGGTTTTCTGGGAAGACTCAGCAGGATTAAGGCCTCCATGTCCTGCCAGCTTAGGAGACAAAGCAGGTTCACTCAACAGGGACTTTTGTGTGAAGGATATGAAAGTTACTTTGGGAGGGAGATTTAGATTGAGCAATCAGTGCTTTGAGTGACTTGATCAGACATCTCTCAGAAGAATAGCATACACTTGAATCATAAGAAATTTAACCTGGAAAGTGTAATCAGAGACGTTTTGGTCTGATTATGGCCTGATATGTCCTTTGGTTAGGTCTAACAGTTGAGAGGAAAAGTTTAGAGCTGTCCTATCAATCTAAATATTTTTATCTATATACCCAGAATCAGCTAGCACAGATATTAATCTTTGTCAACCATATTGACAAATATGAGACAACTAATGCCCTGTTGGGTCATCATTTCAAAACTATTTATTTAGGTAAACAAAGAAGCCGAATGACATGGGTGGGCAAAAAAGCAGTGAGTCTGGGAGCAATTTCTGATTTCCTACCGGCTTCCCCATTGAGTTTCCTTATGGGACACTAGCAGGGAGCAATGGAAATCTTCCTTCCTTTTTTCTCACTTTCCATCCCTAGAATTCTTGCCAGTTTCCTCATTTACTTTGCTTATGGGAAGCCTGCAAGAGAATGCCAATGGGAGAGCCAGCAGGAAGTTGCAGTTTGAAGACCAGCAGGAAGGTAAGTGTCTGTTGACAGGTGGGGGAGGGAGCAAAGCAGCACAGTACAAGAAAGGTACATAGGGGTGCGAAAAGGTGCTGCATGAGTTGGGAAGGGTACATGGATACACACAAGAGATGCTGTGTGGGTTGGAGAGGGCATACAAGGGTGCTGCAGTCAGGGAAGGCAAATGGGGTGGTGGAATGGACCAGGAAGGATGTGTTGAAGTTCCTTCCTCCCTGTTGCTCCGTCCCTCCCTTTACTTCCTGTCAACACATTTCATTCCACTTCCTTCCCTTCCCTTCCTTTCCCAGCAGGCAAGTAAGTCACTGCTGCTGAGGGAGGGAGGGAGGGAGCAAGGGATTGTGAAAGTGGCTGGGAAACTGTTAACAGATTGTTTAAAATGAAGATCACATGTCTGCAGCAGCAGCTGAAGCAGCTGAAGCAGCCATAATTTCAGAAGCAGCCATTTCCAAAATTTCATTCCATTGGGAGAACTGGATCCTGGAATTTGGATGCATTAGCCTATTTAAGGTACCTTGCTTCAAAAATTGTTGCCCTAGGATGAACAGTTTCACTCAGTTATAGAAACAACAGTTTTAGTGGTATATAGAAAGGTGTATGTTTGTGTGTGCATGCATCCATATGCATGATTTACCTATATTAGTCCTGCACTTAAATAAAGCCCCAGCTGTGATTTTGTGATGTTGGGCCTGATAAGCAGCTTTATATTTCCATGTATTTGAACATATCTTCTCTACTGTGGAAATAATAGCAAGAGCTCCCCCTATTGAATTAATGTAATTCTTCTTTGAATTTATTTGATATAATCCAGAAAATATACGTCAAAAGATAAGGCTAACAAGACTTGCCCATTTTATCAAGGAAATCAATCAATCAATCAATCAATTTTCAGCTTTGAAAATTCTGTAACATAACTTTTGAAACATTTGCTGGGCCTTATTTATGAATCATAGGTGAAATGGGACTTGGAAATTGAATAAATTAAATATTGCATGATAACAGGGAGGCAGAATTTAGATATGATGACTTGCATGCAAAAATGTGCACTTCAGTGAAAGAAAAAAAATACTGGATTCACACAAAATATCGTTATTAAAGGATACCGTACTAGTACAGTACAGGATGTTTTATTATTGTTATTTTATTCCATTACCAATGGACAGTTCATTCGTTCTTCAAATATTGTGAGAAACTGAATAATCAGATGGGATCATTTTTCAGTATTTGATGGCAACGTTATCTGACCTCTCTCTGGTTACATCTACCCAATCCCATTAGATCTGTCAGAAAAGGCATGTGAAGGGTCCTGTCTATTAAAGAGCATTGTCTGACAGAACCTAGGGCAGCCTTTTCTGCTGCAGTGACCACTTTTTGTAACATCATTCCTCCCTGAGGTTAGACTGGCACTTCTACAATTGACTTTGCTTATTGGAAGCTGACTGGAAAGGTTGTGAACATGAACTGGATGGTCCAATCATTGTAAATACATGCTGAATAGCACCTGAATTTTGATCATGCTACCGTGGAATGCTATGACCATCATATATGCAAGAACCGGCTATAAGTCACTTTTTTCAGTGCTGTTGTAACTTTGAACGGTCACTAAAAGGTTGGTTCTGAGGACTACATGTATCTACTGTAGTTACCCCCAGAATTAATCTAAGGCTACCAAATCTCAACTGCAAACAGCTACAGAAAAATCAAACTTTGCTGTGATCTAGTAATTAGATTAGATCCAGATCTGTTGCAGGTCAAATCAATAAACTTTGCCATTTCTCTGTGTCTTGACCGATCCTGATGCAGCAGCACATATGAAGAACTTCTTGCTTGCTTAGTGTACAGTTAACAACCACAATAAAATGGCACTCTTTCCTATTTTATAGAGAACAGCCATCTGTTAGAAGACATTCTTTCAATAGCCCAGCCCACAACTGATTTGAGGATAAAGACACATGGTGGGAAAGATCTTAGACCTAATACTGTAATGTATTGGGCTTGTTTCTTAAACACCATGAGGTATTGCTGGGAGGCTGTTTGAGCAGGGAAGCTAGCTAATGGCTCCCAGCTCCTCAGACAACCTGTCTCCAGAACTGCTATTGGTTGCCCCCAGGGGCCAGGGTATAAATTGCTGCATCTGCAGCCCTGTTCTCTAGTTCAGATCCTGCAAGCAATAAACCATGTTCTTAGCTGAACTCACTCGCCTCGTTTTCATTCCTGTGCAACGAACCCAGTACACAAAACTGGCGATGAAGGTGAGCTCCTGCTTCTCCATCAAAGCTGAAAGTCACTAGGGGAGAGGCAGCGCACGCCTAGCGGGAAAGCAATTTTTTTCCCCCTACGGTCGGCTAGCTAAGCCACACTAGCGGCCGTGCTTATTGCTGGAGAATCCACAGAGGTGCTAGCAAGGAGGCTCAGAGCCGTCCTGCAGAGGCTGCATGAAGCAGGCCTCAAACTAAAAAAGAGCAAGTGCAGTATTGGGGTCCCTTCAACCAAATTTTTGGGGTTTCGCATTGATGCTGATGGCATCCACCCCACTGAGTCCAAAGTAAAAGCCATTCAGATGGCACCTAGTCCTAAAACAAAAGGAGAGCTGCAAGCATTCTTGGGCCTCCTCAACTTCTACCACGCACTCCTTCCTAACATGGCTGCAGTGGCAGAGCCTCTTCACAGGCTCCTAGATAAAAAAGCTTCCTGGAAGTGGACTAGCATTCACGAAAAAAGTTTTCAGGACCTGAAAGCACTTCTTTCGGTCAGTTCCACTATCACTCATTTCAAGGAGTCTAAACCAGTTTGCTTAGCATGTGACGCATCCCCATACAGGGTGGGTGCAGTCTTGAGTCACTTAGAGAAAGATGGAACTCAAGTTCCCATTACTTTTTATTCAAGGACACTGTCCTCTGCTGAGAGTAATTACGCTCAAATTGACAAAGAGGCATTGGCCATTGTAGCTGGAGTTAAAAAATTCCACAACTACTTATATGGCAGGGACTTCACAGTCTTCACAGACCACAAACCGCTATTGGGGTTATTCACTACCGACAAACAGACACCCCACATATTATCCCCTAGAATGCCGAGATTGTCTATTTTTTAATCGTATAAGCTGATTCACAAACCCGGCAAAGAAATGGCCTGAGCAGGCTTCCACTGCCACAAATCGAACCAGATCTGGCCCCTGCGACCCGTGTTTTATCCATTCAGGACTTGCCAGAGTTTCCCCTCCATGCAGGGGACATAGCTGCAGAAACAACAGCTGATAAGACACTAAGTAGAGTGCTTTCTTGGGTACACACAGGGTGGCTGGATAAAAGCCCAGGCCCTGAATTTCAGAGTTATTTTACAAGAAGACATGAGCTATCAGCTCACAAGGGTTGTATCCTATGGGGGAACAGGGTCATAGTTCCTACCTCACTAAGAGACAGGGTTTTACAATCACTACATGAAGGCCATCCGGGTATTGTTCGTATGAAAGCTTTAGCTAGAAGCTACTTATGGTAGCTTAGATAAGGCCATTGAGGCCCAGGTGCATGGCTGTTACACATGCCAGCAATCAAGGCCTAAAATGCCACACGCTCCAGTTCATAGGTGGGAGGAGACTCACACTCCCTGGTCTAGAATTCACATAGACTTTGCTGGGCTCTTTCAGGGACAGCTCTTCCTCATAGTGGTCGACAGCCACTCTAAATGGCTAGAAGTAATACCAGTTGCAAATATGACTACTGCTAGGACCATCCAGGTGCTTAGGAAACTTTGCCATGCACGGGCTGCCGGACGTTGTAGTGTCTGACAACAGAGCCCAATTTACTGCAGCAGAATTTCAGGCATTCCTGAGAGCGAACCTCATCAGGCATGTTTCACCCTTCTACTAATGGTCTAGCTGAGTACATGGTTTGCACCACTAAAGAGTCACTGAAGCATATAGTGACTGGGGACTGGCACCACAGACTGGAAGATTTTTTGCTGTGCCAACATTCCATGTTATGCACGGCTACAGGAAAAAGCCCAGCAGAGCTGCGCTGGGGGAGGCGACTGATCACAAAACTGGACAGGTTGCAACCAGAATGGGTAGCAGCAGAAGTCTCTCACATGGGCATGGGAACTTGTGAGTGCCAGGAAAAATCACTAAAATGTCAGGCCCTCTCTCCTACGAAATGGGCCTAGAGGGCGGGCAAGTTGTCCGGCACCACATCGATCAGCTTAGGAAGTGTTTCCCAGAACGGCCACAAAGCAAGGACTTTGTCATAAGTCCTTACCAAGGGCTGCAAACCGGCAGCCAGGGCGATCCAGACATAGACTCTGAAGGCTTAAACAGCCAAAGCAATGGAGAGTTGGCTGTAGAGGAGGGGAGCCCGGAAGTGCAACATGGGTCCCCTGATGGAGAAAGTCAACCTGAGTCATACAGCCACTGTGCTAACTCTGCTGAACAAACTGACTCTGGGGTGGGCCAACCTGGAAGGGCCAGCCAGAGAGCACCAAGCCATCCTGAATCGTTTGAACTGAGAGACAGTGGTCTACCCAGCCCGACGGGCAAGCTGGTAGGCCAGGAAGTGCCTGGGTCCCCCAGGCATTCCACAAGGACTCGCAAACCTCCTGCTTATCTACAAGATTATGTCCTGAAATAATAAAGCTATAATGTTGTATGTACCTTTTTGTACTGCCTGCTGACCTACAAGATTGTCCTGAACAATGGAGCTATGATATTTGTAAGTGCCTTATTGAGCTGCTAAGAGGAAACCTGTTTTCACACATTGTTAACCCACTGTAATTGTATTGCTGTAATTACTTTCTGTTGTTGCTATAATGTTGTTCGTTCTAAGGGAGAGGGGTGTAATGTATTGGGCTTGTTTGTTAAACACCACATGGTATTGCTGGGAGGCTGTTTGAGCAGGGAAACCAGCTAACAGCTCCCAGCTCCTCAGTCAACCCGTCTCCAGTGCTGCTATTGGTTGCCCCTAGGGCAGCAATAGGTTGCTTCAAACCTATTGGCCACCGCCTAAGGGCCAGGGTATAAATTGCTGCATCTGCAGCCCTGTTCTCTAGTTCAGATCCTGCAAGCAATAAACCATGTTCTTAGCTGAACTCATTCACCTCGTCTTCATTCCTGTGCAACGAACCCAGTACACAACACTAAAATGGCATTCTTTCCTATTTTATAGAGAACAGCCATCTGTTAGAAGACATTCTTTCAATAGCCCAGCCCACAACTGATTTGAGGATAAAGACACATGGTGGGAAAGATCTTAGACCTAATATCTAGATAGGAAAAAAAACAAATATACATCTCCTGGTTTTTGTCTTATATAATACTAAAAAATGGGTTGTATTTAAGAATGCATCCCTGTATATAAGTTAATATTTGCATATTTTGACTGAATACTTAGTTATCCAATCATTGCTTCCCTCACCAGCTTTTTAACATCTGTAGGATGATTAAATCTGTAGGATCTGTAGGCCCCCCATATTTGGACTGCAAAAATGCAGGCAACTATTAAATGGCTGCAAAAAGATACTGAAAACTTTAAATTACCCATGAGAGTGATTGTAAAGGTACTTACACAAGCAAAAGCAGGGAGATTTTTAAATTTAACATTAAAATTTCATTTCCTTTTTAGTTATCCTACAGATCAAGTCCAACTAGAGAGTATCGGCCCTCCCTTTTTTTTTCATGAGGTGGCAGTTCTTCACATCCTTCCATAATGTCATAAAAGGACAGACATCAAGAATGTATCAATTGCATACATTCAAGGTATATCTTCTGAAATGCATATGTCAGGCATATTGAGACAGAGGGGTTTTGTTTTGTGTTGTGTTATGTTTTTTTAAAGGACATAATTGTTGCACAGAGTTGCTGTTGTTAAGGACTAATTTAAAACTAAATTCCTCGCTTTACTTTTAAACCTCCATTTCCTACTCTAAGAAACAATTTCCTTTGGAGAAATCCTTTGTCCTGTCTCTCTACTCCTTTTACTCTGCTACGGTATTATTCCAAGTCCTTTCCCATCCATCTCATAACACAATGCTGACTTTTTTAATAGCAGCTGCAGAAGAGGAATGACACAATAGCCATTTAATCTAGCTGAACCAGGAATCTGTTTTTTCCTCAAGAACAAAAGGGGTTGTGGTGAACATAAAATACACCTTTTTCTCCAATTCCTTTCCCTTCCAATCTCACTATCCTCCTCCCCCAATTTTATTTTATTATTCATATCCATATGCCTAATGGAACAATTCTTGAAAAAGTAATGTTACCAAGCTAACATAAATCTAAGTTCACTTAAGAATGAAATGGCAATTCTTGCTGAGCCGCCTCTGTTCTTTTGATCAAGAAAGTAGTATTATTCTTATTAAGTAGAATTTAACAGATTGCTATAAGTTTTAAATGCGTAGACGTTATCTTAATAATTTAGATTTCAGTATAAGATTGTATTTGTTTATTATTTGTATGGCTCTTGGTCTGGGCAATGTACAGAATTTAGGATTAAAACAACAGGATAAATAACTGTAAAAATGTACAACACTTAAATCTAAAGAAAAAGAAAGAAACAAGAATATTATATATATATATATATAATCTTGTTTCTTTTTCTTTAGATTTTTATATATATATATATATATATATATATATATATATATATATATATATATATATTCGTAGTTTGTTTCACGGGTATAGGTATGTAGGTCTTGGCGTATTCGGGTCTTTTCCCGTGTAGGATTGAGGGTGTCTTGGCGATGTTTCGACGAGGTCCCACTTATTTATTTATTTTATTTATTTATTATGGGACTTATATGCTGCCCTATCTCCCGAAGGACTCAGGGCGGCTAACAACAATAAAATACAGAATACAAATATTAAAAAAAATTAAACTATCACAAAGTCCCACTAAAACCAATAAAAACATTAAAAACATAATTAAAAACCCTTATCATCAGTCCAGGTCGGCCTGTTGGAAAAGGTATGTCTTGAGGTCACGATGAAAGGACCAGAGATCTGGGGCCATCCGGAGCTCCCGGGGGAGCTGATTCCACAAGGCAGGTGCCCCCACAGAGAAGGCCCTCCCGCTGGGGGTCGCCAGCCAACATTGTGAGCGCACAGGATGATGGGAAGTCATTCCTGGCAGCAGACGGTTCTGCAAGTAACCTGGGCCTAATCACTGTCCAACCTCTTCTTAAAACTGTCAGGGATGGAGTACCCACAACCTCTGAAGGCAAGCTGATCCACTGGTTAACTGTTCTCACTGTCAGGAAATTTCTCCTTAGATTTAAGAGTTCTTACTTTTCTTTTGGTCTCTCCTGTGGCTTCTTCAGGCTGGTGTCTCCAGTTTCGCTCGCACAAGCATGAAACCGAAGACACCAGCCTGAAGATGACGAGTGGGAGCTCGTCAAAACCTACATATACATACATATATATATATATTCCTCAAAATAATGGCAATCCACTCATGCTTCACTAACTTCCTGACCCCAATGCCTTAAGCAGATAGACAAGTCTGAAGTCCTTTCTGAAAAGCCAGTTAAGAGCCAATCCATCATTAGATGATAAGGTGTCCCAAAGGGCGGGCAGGCACCACAGCTGAAAAGATATGCTTCCTGGTCGCTGCAAGAAGGCTTTCTTTCATTGATGCCACCAAAGCATGCATCTCCTGACACATCTCACACAACAACGATACAATTAAAGAAAGGCAGTCCTTTAAGTATCTTGCGCTCAAGCCAGGAAGGACTTCATAGATAAACAAAGCCAGCACTATAAATTGTTCCTGTAAGCCTATTGGGAATTGGGGCAGTTTGTGCAGCAAAAATATTACATGGGCAAATAAAAACAAAAAAACTTTCATTGCCTGTGCCCCCACATTTTGAACCAATTGCAACTTACAGATGGTATTCAGTGTCAGACCTATTTAAAGCATACCGCAGTAGTCCATCCAACTGAGTAACTGACTGATTGATTGATTGATTGATTCAGTGATTGATTGGTTGACTGTGTACCATGAAGTCATTTTTCACTCCTGGCAACCACAGATATTAGTTCTTCTCCATGATCATCTATCCTTAACTTGTTCTTTCAAGTCTCCCAACTGTGCTCTTGTTGCCATTGAAAATGATAAATCACCTTGCTGCTGGTCTTCCCTTTGTCTCTTTCCTTCTCTCTTTCCCAGCATTTGCAGAAAGCTGGGTCTTCTCATAATGTGTCTAAAGTAGGATAATTTAAGCCTTGTCATTTGGGCCTTGAGTGAGAACTCTGGGTCACTTTATTCAATGATCCATCAATTTGTTTTCTTGGCTGTCCACAGCCTGTGTATGTTATTCTTTACCAGAGTTGGGGACTGAACATCATTTGGTAGTAGGTCAAAAGCAGCAAAAAGTCTGAAGCCAGCCCAAAATTTATTGTACCCTTCTGGTCAGGATACATTAATCTTTTTTAGTGTTGTGCTCTCCAAATGGGTTGAGATTACAATTCCCAAACATAACGGGGCCTAAAATAGTTTTCTATTTTTATTTTATTTTAATTTTAGCTGCATTTGGACCATAGACCATGCTACGTGAATGACTCATAACCTTGTGCATTTCCATTCTAGCATGTCTACAGTAGATTGGAAATATTAACTTCTCCTTTCTTTTCATTCAAGCCAGGACACATTATGGTTATTTAAACAACGATCTACTCAGGCAAAACAGTGATCCAGACAAAACAACTTTTTATTTTATTTTTAACAACTCATTTATTCATTAAAAGCGTTCAAACTAAGATCAGTTTTTGTACGAAGCGATTAGCCACAGTTATATTAAAATAAAAAGAATACTGTCTCTGAGGATTTGTTTAGAGGGATATTCATGAATATGTTCAGGTATGATTTAGAGTTATATTCAAACCAGGTTATTATGTTAGACAAGGATCACTTAACTGGTTGAGCCAAACAACCTTGGCTTATTTGATAAATCATGGGGTTATTGAAAGCTGTAACCCACAAGTTATGGTTTATAAACAGCAGTCATTGAGATGACAAATGAACAAACTATTCAACGGCAAAATGCAATGTGTAAACTCAAGCAGGGCATATATGTTAGCAAACAGAACACTATACAAACAAACATTGCTCAAAGGGTATGTCTATATATCAGAGGTTCCACGAGGAGTTTGCAAAATAATTTCAAATTGATGTCACAGCACAAAATTAAGGAATTTTGTGACGTGAGTAGAGAGCAGGATCAATAGGTGTTATTTTCCTCCCTCTGTATATTGTTTCTTCCTAAGTATTACATTTATGACGGTCTCAAAAAGAGCCCCTCGCTTCAAAATAAGCTCCACTGAACTCTTTTGAGCCTCCTGAGGAGAGATGTTTAAAGGAGCTGCACAGCATGTCATATGTTAAAGATCTCCCGTTAAGTTTTCCTTTTTTCTTTTCCACGAGTGTGACTTTGGCACTAGCAAAACATTACTTTATTCTTTGACAATGAGATAAAGGCTGACAAGCATTACCCACACTCCGGAATCACCTAACTCGTGTAGGAATGACAGCTTGCAATTACAATGCAGCAGTTGTCAGAAGAAAATTGTAATGCAAAGAAATGCCTTCATGTAGCAATTACAGAGGCTCAAAAGGAAGCATAATTAACAGCCTTCTTAAAAGTTCAGTTTGATACATCAGATACTGTTGTTGTTTCACCAACCTGAACAGGAAACAGGCTAATAGACATCCCTCTCAATTGCCCTTTTGTGAGGGATGTACTCCCTTTAATGATGAACACTTCCTCTGAAAGGTTAAAAAGTTCTCTGCACAGTTAAAATTCAGTGTTCATGCGGCAAAGTGAGCACTAAGGACTATGTATCTCCTCTAAAGTTTACCGATAAGGGAAACCTGGCTGTTCAAAAATGTTGCAACCTGATCCTTAGCTCAGAGAATAGTCCAACCAACTATAGAATCATTTACAGAGAGATAAAATAAAGTCCCATTTGAGTGTTAAGCTCATCTCCCAATGACTTATGCAGATGCATCAATGTCATTTTCTGGCATGATATAACAATAATGACGAAGTTGGAAGGGACCTTGGAGGTCATCTAGTCCAACCCCCTGCTCGGGCAGGAAACCCCATACCATTTCAGGCAAATGGCTGTCCAGTCTCCTCTTAAAAACTTCCAGTGTTGGAGCATTCACCACTTCTGGAGGCAGGTTGTTCCACTGGTTAATTGTTCTAACTGTCAGGAAGTTTCTCCTTAGTTCTAGGTTGCTTCTCTCCTTGACTAGTTTCCATCTGTTGCTTCTTGTCCTGCTTTCAGGTGCTTTGGAGAATAGCTTGACTCCCTCTTCTTTGTGGCAGCCCCTGAGATATTGGAACACTGCTATCATGTCACCCCTCACCCTTCTCTTCATTAAACTACACATACCCAATTCCAGCAACCGTTCCTCATATGTTTTAGCCTCCAGACCTCTAATCATCTTTGTTGCTCTTCTCTGCACTCTTTCTAGAGTCTCAACATCTTCTTTACATCATGGTGACCAAAACTGGATGCAGTATTCCAAATGTGGCCTTACCAAGGCATTGTAAAGTGGTATTAATACTTCGAGTGGACTTGATTCTATCCCTCTGTTAATGCAGCCTAACACTGTGCTGGCTTTTTTTGGCAGCTGCAGCACACTGTTGGCTCATATTTAAGTGATTGTCCACTAGGACTCCGAGATCCCTCTCACAGTTAGTACTATTGAGCAAGGTACCACTCATACTATACCTGTACATTTGGTTTTTCTTGCCTAAATGTAGAACTTTACTTTTTTCACCATTGAATTTCATTTTGTTAGATAGTGCCCATTGTTCCAGTTTGTTCAGATCCTCCTGTATCTTAAGCCTATCTTCTGGAGTATTGGCTATTCCTGCCAGCTTGGTGTTGTCTGCAGATTTGATGAGTTCCCCATCTATTCCCTCATCCAAATTATTGATGAAGATGTTGAAGAGCACTGGGCCCAGAACAGAGCCCTGGGGCACCCCACTACACACTTCCTTCCATGTAGATGCAGTTCCATTGAGGACCACACGCTGAGTACGGCTGGTCAGCCAGCTACGAATCCATCTGGTGGTGATGCTGTCTAACCCATATTTTTCTATCTTATCAAGTAGTAGGTTGTGATCTATTTTATCAAATGCCTTACTGAAGTCCAAGTAAATTATATCCACAGCATTCCTCTGGCCCACTAATTTTGTCACTTGGTCAAAGAATGCAATAAGTTTTGTCTGGCATGATCTGTTTTTGACAAACCCATGTTGGCTTTTAGTAATGACTTTGCTTGCCTCTAGGTGTTCGCTGATTTGTTGTTTGATTATCTTTTCCAGAATCTTCCTAGGTATTGAGGTCAGGCTGATAGGTCTGTAGTTTCCTGGATCTATTTTTTCTCCCCTTTTTTGAAGATGGGAACTACATCAGCTCTCTTCCAGTCCTCTGGTAGTTTTCCAGTGCTCCAGGATCTTTGAAAAATATAGTTCAGTGGTTCTGAGATCACATCTGCTAGTTCCTTGATAACTTTGGGGTGTAATACATCTGGTCTTGGTGATTTGGACTTGTCTAGGTTGGATAGGTGCTCTCTTAGCATTTTCTTGCCTATCTTAACTTGTGTTTCTAATCTATTTTTATGGTACTGTTTTTGATAGGTTGGACTGTTTTTTCCCTTTGTGTAAAGACAGGCAAAACATGAGTTAAATAGTTCTGCTTTCTCCCTGTTGCTTGTCACCTTCTTGCCACTTTCACCCACTAATGGACCTATCATTTCCTCAACTTTTTTCTTGTTTTTTACGTGTTACAGGAAGCTTTTTTGTTATTTTTGACTTTGGACACAAGCCTTAGTTCATTTTGAGCCTTAGCTTTCCTCACTTCATCTTTGCATGCTTGGACTATTTGCTGATATTCTGCTTTAGTTATGTGCCCCTCTTTCCACTTTTTATACTTGTCCTTTTTATCTTTCAATTTATCAGAGAGTTCTTTATATAGCCATGCTGGTTTCTTTTCAGAGCTGTTATTTTTCTCACTTCAAAATAAGCTCCACTGAATTCCTCGAGCCTCCTTGATGGTATTGTGCTAGACTGGGCCTTTATTATCTCACTTTTCAAAATTTCCCAAGCTTCTTGAGTTGTTTTCCCCTTGAGGATTCTCATCCATGGAATCCTTCCCAAGCCCTCTCTAAATTTATTGAAATTAGCTCTCTTAAAGTCCAAGACTCTAGTTTGACTGTGTTCTATTTCTTGTGCTTCCATAATGTTGAATTCCAGTATTGCATGATCACATCTGTTAGGCATATGGTGTTAGCCTACAATGTTGGGTTGAAAATATATTAACCATAATGCTTTAAGTTGTTAATTGGCCAATGGGTGTGTAAGTGTTCTCATGGCCATAAGAGGAAGCTAGGAATGTAGCTTCTCTCTCTCTCTCTCTGAATTCACTGATCTCTACTGTTACTGTTTTTGCTCTGCTGTTGGTTTACTACTGTTGTAACCTGAACTGTGTATTGACCTCTGGACCGGTAAGAAGACTTTGTAGTTTGGACTGTTGCTATTGTTTATGACCTGGACTGTTTATTTTTTGACTGCATTTTTGTTCTTACACCACCTCAAAAGTAAACTACTTTTTGTTTTTATAACTCAGTGTATTCCTGTGTGTGATTCTTGCTGCTCTCAGTACCATTCCTTGTCTGTGCAACTCTTTGGTAGCACAAGGAGACCTCTGCACAACAAATTCCTTAACAACATCCCCCCAAGGTTTCTGTGACTTCAACCCCTTCTATCACTTCATCTCTGTTAGTGAGAACTAGTTCCAATATGGCTAATCCCCTAGATCCCTTCTCTACTTTTTGGGAGACAAGGTTGTCTGCTAGGTTTGTCAGGAATCTGTTTGATCTTCCACTTGGTGCAAAGTTTGTCTCCCAGTTGATTTCAGGGTAGTTAAAGTCCCCCATTACTATTGTGATGTGCTTCCTACATACCTTAGTTAGCTGACTAGCAAAAAGTTCTTCTATTTCCTCTGTTTGGTTGGACGGCCTATAACATATGCATATGGCAATGTCATTTTTTCCCCTTTTATATTGACCCAAATGCATTCAAGACAGTTTTCATCATTGTTGTGCTCTATTTCTGTAGAGATGTAGTTATTTCTTATATAGAGAGCAACTTCACCTCCTCTTTTATTTGGTCTGTTTCTTTTAAATAATTTAAATCCCTCTAGCTGTGTGTTCCATTTGTGGGTTTCATCCCACCATGTTTCCGTAATGGCAACAATATCATATCTGCCCTCATTTACCTGAATTTCTATTTCACCCTGTTTACTGTTCATACTCTGTGCATTGGTGTATAGACATTTGAGTCCTTTATGACTGACCCTGTGTTTACTTTCTACATAACCTGTGTGGTGCCTGAGTTCCCCTATTTTCTTACCACCTGTTTGGTTAGTGCACTTTGTGTGGCACTCACTATTAAAAGTTTGATTTTGCTTGATAGCAAGGTTGATATTGTTGTCCACACACACATCTATGTTAAATGCACTGCTAACCCTGTAATTTTTTGATTGCCGGGGACAGGGATGTTCTGTATCAATTAACTCACTGTCTCCATTTTTTAGTTTAAATATTGCTTCAGAAAATCTGTGAGTTTATTGCCAAGTAACTCAGTCCCTTTCTTTGACGGATGCAAACCATCTCTTTTGTACATTGTTTCATTGGACCAGCTACTGACATTGTGACTAATGTAACCAAAGCCTTCCACTTTACACCACTCCTTTATTTATTTATTTATTTATTTATTTATTTTATTAGATTTATATACCGCCCTTTCGTGGAGGACTCAGGGCGGTTTATAGGGCATTTTAAGATCATACCAATATAAAATACAAGTTAAAAGGTAAATAAAAGATTAAATTATCTCTGAAAATAAAACCCCATATAAAATTCTCAGCCTAGGTCAGAGAGCTCAAAGAGCCAAGTCTTCAGGTCTCGGCGGAATGAGCGTAGGTCAGGGGCAGTTCTGAGCTCCACAGGCAGCTGGTTCCAGAGGGCCGGCGCACCCACAGAAAAGGCTCTCTCCCTGGGTGCTATCCGCTGGCAATCTTTTATCGGCGGCACCCTGAGAAGACCCTCCCTCTGCGAGCGTACTGGACGAAGGGAACTTGATGATGGCAGCAGGTGTTCCCTTAAATATCCCGGACCCATGCCATTTAGGGCTTTATAGGTCATCACCAGCACCTTGAATCTCACTCGGAGGGCAACCGGAAGCCAATGCAGCTCACGGAGTAGAGGTGTTACATGGGAGTATCGGGAAATCCCCATCACAACTCGCGTGGCTGCATTCTGCACCAGTTGAAGCCTTCGTGTGGTCCTCAAGGGCAGCCCCATGTAGAGAGCGTTGCAGTAGTCTAAACGGGAGGTCACGAGTGCATGAGTGACTGTGCGTAGGGCGTCTCGGTCCAAGTAGGGTCGCAACTGGCGCACCAGGTAAACCTGGGCAAAAGCTCCCCTGGTCACGGCTCCTATATGATCTTCAAAATTGAGCTGTGAGTCCAGGAGGACGCCCAAGTTGCGAGCTTTATCAATGGGGGGTAACACCTCACCCCCCATCATTAAAGGTGGAATAGTTTGGTTAGCCTGAGATGCCGATACGTAAAGCCATTCAGTCTTGGCAGGATTGAGATGAAGCTTATTTCTCCCCATCCAGACCCGGACCACCACATATTGAATTCTGCTATACACTGGCCTTTTCCATTTTGCTCCTTATACACTGTAAAACCTCTGAAAAAGTAAGCCTACAGCCTATTCTGCTAAGTTCCTGCCCCAAGCTCTGGAAATCATTCTGCACAGAGAGTACATCTTTTTGAGAAAGATCGTTAGTGCCAAGATGTACAATAGCATCCACATCCTTGCTGGCATTCTTGGTTTTTTTAGAAATACGTTTCTTGTCCCTACTGATAGTAGCACCTGGAAGACAACTGACCTCTTTTGAAACCTCTATTTCCTTTCCTAAATTTACATCCCTTATAATTGAATCACCAACCAGAAGGTGGCTTCTCTTTTTGGATGCCTTTCTGTTCTTGCATGACTGATGTGTAATACCTGATTTGCACTTTTCCCTGACAATAACAAGTTCTTCATCTCAGACCACAATCACCTGCTTATTTGAGTTATCATCACAAGTACCTTTACCTGTCTCCTTAATGTCCCTATTAAGGTCAGAAAGGACACTGTATCTGTTGTGCAGGGACACAGCAAAAGCTTTGTGTTTATGGTTCACAGCTCTCACCCTGTCAGATCCCACAGTTGTCCACGCTGCCCTTCTCCTGCAGGATCTTTGTGGTAGAGGGAGCTAATAGCGCAGAAGCTTAATAGAGTAGAAGGGCTGAACTGGACACCTAATTTCTGCCTGAAGAGCAGAAATTTTTACTCCCCTATTAATCTACCAACTGTGAGTTTCCCAGATGGTTCCTCATCAATACACTAAGCATAGTTAACCCTGTTTAACTTTCTAATTTGATTAAAGCCAGCTAGATTCTCAACTCATTCTGAAGAGTTATTTGTGAAAGATTGAGGTCTACATTCCTATATTTATTATGGAAAAATATAAATACAATCTAATATCTATTACTTTCAACTTTCAACCTAGAGCTGCCTCTGCTTCTAATAAAGGGAACATGTGCTAAAATATAACATGTACATCGGCAAGACGAAAAAGATGGTGCTAGACTTCCAGAGGGAAAGAGAGGAACTTGCCCCACTTTACATTGGGGGGGGGGGCTGTGTGGAGAGAGTTTCTTCCTTTAAATTCCTGGGAGTCTACCTCTGTAAAGATCTTACCTGGAAAGTCAATACAACCCAGGTGGCCAGAAAGACCCAAGAGAGACTCCACTTCCTCAGGGTCTTGCGGAAGAACAGGGTAGAACAATGGCTAATGACCTTCTTTTACCACTCTACTATAGACAGCATCCTCTCTCACTGTATTGTGGTTTGGTATGCTGGCCAAAGTATTACAGAGGGTGGTGAGCACAGCACAAAATATTGCGGGCTGCCCCCTGACACCACTGGATAACATTGCCAGGGCTCGCTGCCTTGGAAGAGTGAGGAAAATTCTCAGGGACGACTCACACCCTGGTCGGTACCTCTTTACTCTCCTACCATCAGGTAGGAGATACAGGAGTATAGCCAGCCATACCAACAGGCTGAAGAACAGCATCTATCCATGGGCTGTCAGGCTCTTGAATGGGAAATAACTTTATGTATGATTGACTTGCAAAGCCGGTATGTTGTGCAATTAGCTCACATGGTGTAACAAGATGTTGGGTTTGTTGTCACTGTGAGTTGTGGTGGGGGGGGCATGAAGGGAGGCTCAGGCAATCTCAATGTATACATGGTTGTACTTTGACAATAAAGGTTCATTCATTTCAAATTTTGGTCAACTGAAGTTTGAACAATGAAGACCAATCAGGCAAGAGTCTTAATACCTTCAAAGAGATTGTGCATACATTACTATTGTTATTATGGAGATTGAATCTACAACAACATGAATAAACAACTGCCAACATAATATTATTTCCTCATCTCTGTTTCCTTGTTCCTCCATCTCAAAGATCAGCTTTGGAGATTGAGATAATGGTGCAATGAGTTTTCTTGCACATTTTGGATCCAACCCTAGATCTGTTGTGATATTATAGAATATAAATCCACTTTATTACTTATAGTGGCAAAAGGCTGTTTGAGCAATTTATTGGAAGGAAGGATGGATGGAAGGAAGGAAGGAAGGAAGGAAGGAAGGAAGGAAGGAAGGAAGGAAGGAAGGAAGGAGACAAATGCAGCCATCTCTGACTAGATTTTCTAGAGATGTCAACCCTTAACAATTAATTACATTGTCATGCTCAAGAAGGTCAAATATTAAATCCTACCACACTTAGCAAAATAATTGTTTATTACTTTTTTATTTTCAAAGAAACAGTTATTTTTGGTATGACTCACTGAGATGTTTCAAGCTGCTTGGACCTTAATTCAAATGTCTGGGTAATCCTCATTCTCTCTTTCTCTCACTCTCATACATATACAGTCATACCACTCCCCCTCCTCCTCTTTGGTTGCTTCACCATGGGTGTGGTTGCAACCCTCCTATTTTAAAATATAATTAATGCATCACCACCCAAAATACATGCAGAGTTTAAACAGCAGGCAGAAAATACAGGTTTGCCAAATGAGTAATTAAAGCAATGTCTTTGTGCTATCTTATAGTGGTGGGAACTATATACTGCAAGGGTGTCAAACTCAATTTCATTGAGGGCCGCATCAGCATTGCGGTTGCCCTCAGGGGGACAGGTGGGCGTGGCCTACTGGGTGGGCTTGGCCATCTCTACATTGTTCGCATCAAGGGTGCCTATGGGGGCCCGAGCAGGAGTGGGACAGATCTGAGGGTCTCTGGCAGAAGGAGGGTCTCTGGGCCAGGGCCAAGGCAGTCGGGGCTGTTCCCTCACTGTTTCCAGGATGGCTTCGCGGGCCACATGAAACCACTTCGCAGGCCAGATCTGGCCCCCGGGCCTTGTGTTTGACATGTCTGATATACTGCTTGTGCATGCATTACTATTGATAATGTGTGAAATAACGTCTTAAAATACTATGTCTAAAAGCATAAGCATGACAAGTAGATGGATAAGCTTATAGGGGTTCAGAAGGATCTCATTCCAAGAACTGACCCAATCCACATTTTGTGAATTAATCCTTTGAATGTTATACCTCTTCACATTCAGCTAATGCTATTCTTAACTCAAAAACTGTATCAGAATGTATACATTAATTGCATACTTCAGGGTAAAATACTTTAAACTGCATGTGGGATGGCAAAATCAACTCAGAATTATGTATTTGAGTATTCAGGGTACCACTAGCCCAAGATACATTATAAAACAATCTTAAGATTTTCTGTCCATTTGAAAAAAAGATGGGATCATATTGAAGTTGTACAATTGACAAGCAATGATACAATTACTTTCTGAAAGCCAGTGCATTCTTCACCTGATGCCTCCAACACGTTTGAGTACAGCTTCCACCACTAAACTCAAAACAGTCTGGGCACACTGCCTAGGGAACTTAGGAGTTACCATTGCCAAGACTGACAGGCTCAAGACAGTGTCATTAATAAAGCAATTTAGCATTACCTTTATCTGAAACATTGCGTTTCTGAATTCTTTTAAGTTTAATACTCCAATATTCTGTCGACACAGAACTTTTATTGCCAAGCACTTCATTTTTGCCTTGACGCTGTTGCTTCAAGCTTTCTGGTATTTTCATTAAAATGGGATTTAGATTACTATATAAACACTTTTTTTTATGAAAGTCATTCGCTGTGTATAAAATCAAATATGGCCTTAACCAGAGCACCATTCTACTTACGATCAAATAATTTTCCAGGGAGTAAAGTTGGGAAGGGACAGGAGAAGGCTTTCTAAAAATAGCTGTAACATTCTAGTATATTTCCCAGTAGACAACTTAATGTAATCCAACCAGAATCAATTTGTTTCAAAATCCCTTAAAAGTTGGAGAGTAGCATTTGAATCAGACCCTTTATACCCCCCAAAAAGCATATAGAACAGCTTTAATATGTAAAACTATCACATTTTTTTTTCTTCCTGGGCTTTGCTAGCCCATTAATACCACAGAGCGTAGCTATGTCATTACCAATTACATTGTCAGCTTCTTTAATTTATATCATAGCAGATATGGAAAAGTTCCGTTTTTATAGGGAGCACATATTGCAATCTTGATAGAAATACGTTTCCTACCTCTTACATTAATAAAGATGGGGTGGGTTTAAAAAGGTAAGTTGAGACTGCCCCCCCCCCAAAGGAAGCATGATGGTTATAAATTAATTGTATCAAGGAGCACTATGGTACTTCAATTTTATTGCTCTGATAAGAACAGTCTTGGCTTATTCTGTAGCGGTCTCAATTTGAACCATTAAATAACCATGATTTGGACATTTCTTATCCATTAGCAATACCAGGGGCAACTAAGAATATTTGATTTTTAAAAACTGTTCTATTTTTTTTTTCTCCCTGAATTCTCTGCAGCTTCAGATTATCCTCTGGAATGTGATAATACTGAACTAAAAAAGAAGCCAGGGGCTTTACTCTAAGAAACTAAGCCTCTTACATGCAGTGCAACATCTTTATATGTGCCATTGCTCTGGAGCTCAAAAAAAAAACACATTGTCCAATTTGTTCTACACTTGTCAGTGTTCATCCTTCTAGAATGAGTATCTTGCAAAGGAAAAGCAATTAGTTTTTTTTTAACACATAGCCTCTTCCAACTGGGAGCTTTGTTTCTTCTAACTATAAAAGCTGCAAGAAATTAAAATTACTGGCAGAGTCCAGGTAATGTGACAATGTACTATTCTACATCTGGTATAGAAAACTATGGCAGCAAAACCACAACCACATTTTTTCAAAACACAACAATTTGGAAAATAGTTGCATTAAGTATCTGCAATGGCCTGAATTCACCATGAATGCAGGCAATTCCATCTGGCAATTCCATCATCATCAAGTTTACATCTTCCCCCTCCAAATGGGTTTCTCCAAGAGCAGAATTCCTTCGATGCCAATTAGAAACCAGGGTATAGCTGAAACTTCCCACTCGTGAAATGAATGGGTATCCAGTCTTGCCCATTCCCATTTCACTTTAGCTCTATCCCATCACCTCTCCATAATATCAGGAGAAGCCCGAGAGTTGCTTTCTTGGTTATACATTTAAAGCACCAGCTTTACCATTCAGCTGGTTGAGATACTGCAGTAGTATTGTTATTACCAAGAATGAAAATAAAAGCTTGTTGGGTTTTCTGCCTCATGAACCTTAAATAACATACACACTGAAAAGATTAAATGTATTTACTGCATCTTCTCAGGGATATCTTAGATCAGGGGTGTCAAACTCAATTTCATTGAGGGCCGCATCAGCATTGCGGTTGCCCTCAGGGGGCTGAATGGGTATGGCCAGGGTGGGTGTGGCCTACTGGGTGGGCGTGGCTAGAGTGCGTATGGCCTACTGGGTGGGCGTGGCCAGCTCTACATCGTTTGCATCAAGGGGGGGGCCTGGGCAGGAGTGGGACAGATCTGGGGGTCTCTGGCAGGAGGAGGGTCTCTGGGCCAGGGCCAAGGCAGTGGGGGCCGTTCCCTCACTGTTTCCAGGATGGCTTTGCGGGCCACATGAAACCACTTCGCGGGCCGGATCCGGGCCCCGGGCCTTGTGTTTGACATGTCTGTCTTAGATGGCCATAACACTGGAGACTTTAAAAAGATAAACATCAGAAATTTTCTTCCAGTTTGAGCAGAACTCCATATTCCATTGAGTATGACAACCATGTCTTTTCTTACTTTTTTGTCCAGGGTTCTGTTGTCTTGCCTTTCTCTCATCAGCTATTAAGCCTGACACCAGGACACAACAGATAGTACAGAAGTTGTACATTGTTTTCTAGGTATGTGACAAGAGGCTTCCTTGGGGGAAAAAAATCATTCTGAAAGCTGGCTCTTTGCTTCACAGCATGCTAAATTCCCCATTTAATTCATTTGTTAATTAAAATAAAGTGTGTGTATGTGAGAGAGTATGTGTATTTAGCAAAGTAGGACAGGCAGCCTGGAGAGCACCAGAGAAAGTGACAGCAGGCATTTTGATGTCTGCAGGCACCACGTTGCCTAATCCTATTATGTAGAAAACTGAAAGTGTCACTTTTTTGTAGCCAGTTCTTGTGGGCAGTTCTTTTGAACGAAGAACAGTATAGTACGAACTTTATACAGAGCATGAGTTTTGAAGAATAAAATGGTCTCTGCAGTGTTATTTGTTTGAAATCTGTGGCTTTATATCAGGAGCATATTTGATCCCAAAAATGTGAGTTGCCTCTTTGCAGTCTAGTGGATGCTTTCTTTCTTTTTTTTTTTTCATTTTTAATTTTCTTGCTTGGGAAATTGGAAAGTCTCCCCTGATGCAGCTTTTGCCCAGCAACACACAAAATAATTTTCTTCTTACGCCCTGTCAGCCATTCTCAGTCGACATGCTAAAATAGGTATATACAATCTTAAATAGACTTTACTTAACACTTGAATCTCACCCTGGCACAAGTGGGGCCAGGAAGAAACAAAAACTGAATTTCATTTCAAATGTACATTTAACCATAACTTTCATTTTAACTGTAAAAAAATAAATGTTTCCTCTCTCTGTATTTATTTATTTATTTATTTATTTATTTATTTATTTATTTATTTATTTATTTGATTTATATACCGCCCTTCTCCCGAAGGACTCAGAGCGGTGTACAGGGCAATAAAAATAAGAATACAGGATACAAGATTTAAAGTTAAATGATTGTGCCCAATGTTGTAGGTTAGTTAAAATAATGTTAAAACCCAAACCCATCAGGCCAGGCCAGCTTGTTTGAATAGATAAGTTTTTAGATCACGCCGGAAGGAGCGAAGGTCGGGGGCCATCCGGAGTTCAGCCGGTAAGCGGTTCCAAAGGATTGGTGCACCCACCGAGAATGCTCTCCCCCTGGGGGTCACCAGCCGACATTCTCTGACCGGTGGTACCCTGAGGAGGCCCTCTCTGTGGGAGCGCATAGGACGGAGGGATGTTGACGCTGGCAGTAGGTGCTCCCGTAGGTAATCCGGACCCATGCCATGTAGGGCTTTGTATGTCATCACCAGCACCTTGAATTTAATAGGTTACGTCAGTGATGGCAAACCTTTTAGAGACCGAGTGCCCAAACTGCAACCCAAAACCCACTTATGTATCGTCGGGGGCTGGGTGGGTGTGGCCTATTGGGCAGGCATGGCTGCGGTGGAAACGGAAGACTGGGTGGAATTAAAAAGTTCAATAAATTAATTCCAACTTTGCGATTTCCCGTGATAAGTTGAAATTGATTGATTGAAACTTTTTTTTTTTGTACAGAGGCCTAAAGCGAAAAGGTTTCATAAAACCCAGTTGAAGGCCTAGGACTGGGGCGACAGTGCACATGCCCACAGAGAGGGCTCTGTGTGCCACCTGTGGCACACGTGCCATAGGTTCGCCACCACAGGGTTACATATTTATTTGCACCAAGATTTTTACTGAGAACGGTTGTTATTACTGAAGTGAAGGCTGAACGTAGCTGTGCTGCAGTTTCTGAGGACCTGGAAGAAGTGGGCCTCTTTCAGTCAGGGCTCAGGCAGCACCGACTGCATTCTTGAATGACCTCTGGCAAGCGCGGGATGTCTTTACTCTTTTTGATCTCTCAGCAACCTTGGATGCCCTCATTCATGGCATCTTTCTGAAACAGCTTGGAGGGATGGAGGTGTGTGGAATGAGGTTGTGCTGGTTCTCCTTCCTTTTGTGATGTTTCCAATTGGTAGCGATGGAGAGAAAGGTCCAGCCCATGGTGCCACCTTGTGGGATGCCACAGGGTTTGGTACTTTCTCCAACCGTCTGGCGTGAGGTATCATTAGTATGCTGATGATACTCATCTTCCTATCTCCACCCCAGGTCTGAGTGATGGTGTGGAAGTTCTGTCTCAGTCACTGGAAGCTGTGTGGGTATCTGGTTGAGGCACAACAGGCTTTGGTTCATCCCAAGCAAGACCAAGTGTCTCTTGGTTTTTAGATCTGGCTTTTGGTTTTTAAACTTCCCATCTTTGGTTCTGGAAGGGGTGTCACTGCCCCGGACAGACCCAGTGCAGTGTGCGTCGGGGAGTCTAGCCGGATCTGCAGCTTCTGAATGAGGGCTATGGGGGGCCTTTGTACAACTTTGGGTTTCTCCCTTTCCTGAACTAGGGGGGCCCTGTTCTCTGTTTCTCATGACATTTAGACTAGACTATTGTATTGCACTGTACATGGGGTTGCCTTTGAAGAGCATTCAAAAGCTCCAGCTGGTGCAGAATGTAGCGGCACAGGGAGTTAATTATGTTGGCTATTCAGCACACACGATGCCACTAGTCTGAAAGTTGCATTTGGCTCCCAGTGTGTTTCCAGGTGCAAGTCAAGATGCTGGTAGTCACCTTTAAAGCCATCCAGGGCTTGAGATTGGGCTATTTGTGGCAACTTCTATTCTACCTGTGTTATCCAGTTCAGCAGGAAGGGCATACTCTAGCTGCTGTTGGTTAAGAGTATCAGATGGCAGAGCTGAGGAGATACTTTTCTAGCAGGATACACACCCTTTGGAACTTCATTGCCTCTGAGATTATATTACCCCTGACCCTGCTACAACTCTTAACAATGTACATAATCAGTGCTGTTTCGGTTTCATGACTAGATCTGAATACCAACTGAAAGGGTTCAGATAATCTTCTCCTTCCAGATTAAATATTGGACAAAAAAAAATTCAAATGCAGTTAGTGCCAATGATGGTTTCTTCAGGAGTGGGTGAGCCAACACCAATTTATGAGACAGCAGCACCGAAGAAAACTTGCAGCTGGCAATGGATAGTTCAACTGCAAAATGCTTTACTAGCTGTGGTCAAAATAATGCCCACTTAAATAAGGAGTCAAAGTGTCCAGAGATGGAAAGAACAAAGGACCTTTTATTGGGATACACAGCTACAGTGATCACTGGCTAAATGAAGGCAAAAAAGCTCTGATCTAAACAAAGTTATGGATTACACACCTCAAGAAATGTGAGATATGAGTGATAATGAAAACAATATAAATCATAGTATGACTTTTACAACCAGAATGTAATATCTGATAATACTATGGGATGACTTTACTACGGCTATCCCAACAATTTTACATTTTTTCTACTAACTGGGTTCTAATCTGTCCTAATTACAAGTATATACAGGGGGTTAACCCTTCACACCAAAAGAAAGACAACCATCTAGTTTCTCTTATCTGTCTCTTCTGTCTCCAGGAAACAGTTGGCTTTGTTTTGCCTGCTCCTTTATATTTCTACGCTTGTCCTCATGCTTATGTCATGTACAAGCCATCATTGTGGTGGTCTCTCCTGAAAATAAGACAGAGTCTTTTCTACCTCGGGATGAGAGCCCAGAGCAATGTCCAAAGCTCCCTTTTATTTACAAGGAAATTCACTCATTGGATTGAGCTCATGTACAACAAAAAATCCTCCTTTCCCATTGGCTCTGAACCTGCATGATATTCCCCTGGCTTGGTTATGTCAGCTGCATTTTAAAGAGCCTTGGTGGAGCAGTGGGCTAATGCCTCCTTAAGTAACACCAGCTGCCTGCAATTAGTGCAGGTTCGCATCCCACCAGGCTCAAGGTTGACTCAGCCTTCCATCCTTCCGAGGTAGGTAAAATGAGGACCCAGATTGTTGGGGGCAATTAAGCTGACTTTGTAATAATGCCACTTGGGTGTGTGTGTGTGTGTGAAAGCCCTAATAAGCAGGCATATATATAGAATGAAGGCTACTGCTAAGCTTGTAAGGCGCCCTGAGTCTTCGGAGAAGGGCGGGATATAAATGGAATTAAAATAAAAAAATAAAATAAAATAATAGCCAAAAATTAACTGGTTGACCTTGTGCTGAACAGGTGGTTTATCATGGCTTGTTTCAGGAGACTGAAAAACAATTGTTTCAGCTGCCCTTCTGCAGCCTGCAATAATTTCCCTACAATCATACGTGACAGCACTCCAGAACTCCATTGTAATAATGGCAATTGATTGGAATCTGAAGGAGAACTGGAGTGGTCCATACAGGATCAGGCTATCAGTAGCTACGAATATAGCTTGTTCTTTCCCCAAACACAACTTCCCATAATACTGAAGGCTGGGTATCTGTGGAAGAACTTTTGCACTTTAGCCAAAGTTCATGAGATTTCAAAGCATTGGTTGGGCATTGGGTAATAATAGAATAGATGGCCTAATCCAGTTGATTTCTTATGGTCTTGGATCCACGCCTCTTAAATACTGGGCAACTGCTTTCTGCATCATTTCCAGCTTCTGGACCATCTTCAAGTATACAGCTGGATAGAGAGCATTGCAAGGAATCCCATTTTGAGTTTATTGGAGAAAGCCATCTCAGTACAGATTAGGTTGTAATTGTTCAATCTAACAATTAAAGCTAGGCATAGGTTGTCTTTGCTCTAAAATCACCACTATCTCAAGAGACAGAATTAATTCTTTTCACTGGAAATAACCCACATGGTCTTTGCAGTAGATTTACTCAATAGAGCAGCTGAAGGTTCATTCACTTTCTTTATTTCTTTTTTACTGATGCAATTCTGCAAAAGTGAAGAAATGAAGGGAAAAAAGAAAACAAAATACTGCAAGAGGCAAAACAACATACTCAAAACAAAACAAATTCAGAAAGGGTAAAGGAAAGAAAAAAAAGATGGGGAAAACCGACAAATGACATTACACTAGAGATATAAGAAGAAGAGTTTTTAAACTACAAATTAAACCTTGTCCACAAAGAAACATTCTGATGATATTTTTCAGTTACATCAACCAAGAGCCAATATAAAGGCCTACAAAGAACATATTTCTTCAACCCATATTTCTTTGTTGGTTTCTTTCCAATAATGTGCTATTAGTTTTCTCTCTCTCTCTCTCTCTCTCTCTCTCTCTCTCACACACACACACACACACACACACACACACACACACACACACACAGCTACATAGCTACATATATGCATATATATGACTCACTCAGAGACAAAGGAATGCTGATTCATACAGGAAAAGATAGTAAATGCGTTGGGAAATACAGTAAGGATAACACATAGAGAAGAAACAAACACATTATTTGTCAGCCTTAACAGATAGGAAACATGACCAGATATTTCTACTTTATTATAAAGTTACATTGCAAGTATGTAAGTACAATTCCCTTGCTGTCTCCTTTACAGCCTAAGGAGGGTCCCTTCTGAGCCTCTTGCCCAACCCACTTATCCCTGGGGTATCAAACTGCCGGCCCACAGGCTGGATGCATCACGTGGAAGCCCTGCCCATCTCAGCTCTGGCAAGGGGGAAAAAGTCACAATACGTTGTGACATGTCACGTGATGCGGCGGGTTTGACACCTCTGCACCATCCAGATGTGGACTATGTGGGTCTCTTATCTGATTGTTCCCTAAGAAGCATTTCTAAGCCATTCCCTCGAGGTCTTTCCCACATACCATTATATTATTAAATTGTCTAGTTCAGCTCTAGAGAAGCCATTGTGTTCTCGCCCACCAACTTTGATTCTACCTTATTAATGTGTACAATTGTAATGCAATAAATTAAGTGGCAGTCTGATTAAATGTATACTGCAATCCATATACAAGAGTAGCATATGAATCCCCTTAATCTCATCCTTCTGCTTCTGGTAATGTCATAAGCTAATTTGTGATTCAGTGAAATTATGTGCTGATCTCCAGTTCTAAACAAACTCCTGGAAATTCTCCCAGAACTGCAAATTATTTGAAAAACAAGCACAGATTTGTCACAGAGGAAATAATTCAGATATTAGGTAAGTTCCATGTGTGGGGTGTAATTTTCCCCAAATAACCTTTCTTTAAACCTGGCTTTCTTAAATTTCTAAAACATAACTTTATTAAAACTTATACATTTGTTTCTTGAAGCACTGTATATAAGATCTCTAAATTTACTTTTTTAAATAAAGTTTTGAGATGGACACAGATCAAATTGGCAATAATGAAACCATTGGCACCGGATTCTGTTTCGACAAACACACCATTTCCCTCTAAACCAAAACCCGCTTCTTTGTGCCTATGGCACATCAGGCCATTTCACTGACAGAAAGGATTTTTCACCCAGCAATGTGTAACAGGAAAAGCATCAGTATAAATGCTCAAGAGTAAGACTGGAAATGCTTGTCTGGATTCCAACTTTTTCTTTAAATCCTTCCTGGAGAATGCTTGTAGCCTTGCCTCCACTTTTCATATAATTAGAGAGAGAGAGAGAGAGAGAGAGAGAGAGAGAGAGAGAGAGAGAGAGAGAGAGAGAGAGAGAGAGAGAGAGAGAGAGAGAGAGAGAGAGAGAATCAAAAATAAAGGATATCTCCTTTGGTTTCCTCCCTCTTCTTTTTTTTTTGGTCAAGGAGACCAGTTTGCTTGGCCATGAAATCCTAGCCCAGGGCAATGTAGGACTGTGTTCATTGCTCTCACCTTGTAATAAATCAGGATGAGACATAATGCATTCTTTCCACGGAAGCTGGGGCCTTCTCAGATTCTTGAATCACTGAAATTGGTGGCTCAGAAGCATCTTTAAAAAAGAAAGAGCTGATCTAAGACATATTTTTAAAACCCGTGACAGCCAACCAAGGTTATGTGCTTCTGCTATTAAGGTATGATGCATTTTTATTTATTCGTAAGCATGGCCTTGTTGGATAAATTGTGAACAATATTTCCAGAGTTTTGAACATGAATATTTGCTTGACTGGAACCAGAGATTAGAATGCCAAAAGGCCATGTATGGTGTGATGTAAAAATACAATGTTTTTATGCTATAGAAGTCAATGGAAGAACCTCCTCAAAGGCAAAATAAGTATCTCCAATACCAGTAGGAAATAAAATAAATTTCCAGCATTTATAGTATTTTATTCTTTCCACATAAGGAAGACTGACTTCTGTGTGTGGCAGTGGAGATCAGAAATAAGGGCTGTTAACCAGACAACTGAATTTGGTCAGCTGAAATTCAGAAAATGGGTTTAGAGTAAAACTTGGTCAGTTTGTAACTTCACAGCTGGAGGGACTTAAATGAAAAATCACCACTGACCTTTGGATCTCTCTAAATCAGACATGTCAAACTCGCGACGTCACGTGACATCGCGCAATGTATCAGGACGGTTTTGCCATTGCCGGCAATGTGGTGGGCGCGGCTTCTGCATGACGCATCCGGACCGTGGGCCAGCAGTTTGAAATCCCCTGCTCTAAATCTACTCTTCCAGGTGTAAATAAATGAAGCCATATGGTGTCGTTCTTCTGAATTTAGTGCCAAACAATATATGTAAAATCTGGTCTAGCATACCAACTGTAATTTGTTAGATTACTCCAGAGGATTCTCCAGTAGGTTAGGCAAATGATTGGGATCACCCAGGTTTACATTTTTTTCTTACTAGATCAAAATCCTTATTTTCACGTGCTCTGATAGCCAGAATCAAAAGAATCTCTGCGTTCTGATGTGCTAGTCCAGGGGTGTCAAACTCGATTTCATTGAGGGCCACATCAGCACTGCGGTTGCCCTTAGGGGGCCGGGTGGGTATGGCCAGGGTGGGCGTGGCCTACTGGGTGGGCGTGGCTAGAGTGCGTATGGCCTACTGGGTGGGCATCGTTCACATCAAGGGGGCCTATGGGGGCCTGGGCAGGAGTGGGACAGATCTGAGGGTCTCTGGCAGAAGGAGGGTCTCTGGGCCAGGGCCAAGGCAGTGGGGGCCGTTCCCTCACTTTTTCCAGGATGGCTTCGCGGGCCGCATGAAACCACTCCACGGGCCGGATCCGGCCCCCGGGCCTTGTGTTTGACATGTCTGTGCTAGTCAAAACTAGCTTAAGAAATGTGACTATCTGAAGTAGAATAGAAAGGGGCATTCACCTGACCCCCCATGTCAAAAATATTTAATATCTTTCCTTAATCATATTATTGTGGCATCCAAAGCATAAAACACTGTGTTGTTGTTAGCTGCGAAGTCGTGTCCGACCCATCGCGACCCTATGGACAACATTCCTCCAGGCCTTCCTGTCTTCTACCATCTTCTGGAGTCCATTTAAGCTCACGCCTACTGCTTCAGTGACTCCATCCAGCCACCTCATTCTCTGTCGTCCCCTTCTTCTATTGCCCTCGATCTTTCCCAGCATTAGGCTCTTCTCCAGTGAGTCCTTCCTTCTCATTAGGTGGCCAAAGTATTTGAGTTTTAGCTTCAGGATCTGGCCTTCTAAAGAGCAGTCAGGATTGATCTCCTCTAGGACTGACCGGTTTGATCGCCTTGCAGTCCAAGGGACTCGCAGGAGTCTTCTCCAGCACCATAGTTCAAAGGCCTCAATTCTTTGGCGCTCAGCCTTTCTTATGGTCCAACTTTCACTGCCATACATTGCAACTGGGAAGACCATAGCCTTGACTATACGCACTTTTGTTGACAGTGTGATGTCTCTGCTTTTTAGTGTGCTGTCTAGATTTGCCATGGCTTTCCTCCCCAGGAGCAAGCGTCTTTTAATTTCTTGGCTACAGTCCCCATCTGCAGTGATCTTGGAGCCCAGGAAAATAAAATCTGTCACTACCTCCATTTCTTCCCCATCTATTTGCCAAGAATTGAGAGGGCCAGATGCCATGATCTTGGTTTTCTTAATGTTAAGTTTCAACCCAAGTTTTGCACTCTCCTTCTTCACCCGCAACAAGAGGCTCTTTAGTTCTTCTTCACTTTCTGCCATTAGAGTGGTATCATCTGCGTATCTTAGGTTGTTGATATTTCTTCCGGCAATCTTAATTCCAACTTTTGATTCATCTAGCCCTGCCTTTCTCATGATGTGCTCTGCATATAAGTTAAATAGGCAGGGCGACAGTATACAGCCTTGCCGGACTCCTTTCCCAATTTTGAACCAATCAGTGGTACCATGTCCAGTTCTCACTGTTGCTTCTTGACCCGCATATAGGTTTCTCAAGAGACAAATAAGATGGTCTGGTACTCCCATCTCTTTAAGAACTTGCCACAGTTTGTTATGATCCACACAATCAAAGGCTTTAGCATAGTCAATGAAGCAGAAGTAGATGTTTTTCTGGAACTCCCTAGCTTTCTCCATGATCCAGCGTATGTTGGCAATTTGATCTCTAGTTCCTCTGCCTCTTCGAAATCCTGCCTGTACTTCTGGTAGTTCTCGATCCACATACTGCTGAAGTCTAGCTTGTAGGATTTTAAGCATGACTTTACTAGCATGAGAAATGAGTGCAATGGTGCGATAGTTTGAACATTCTTTCGCACTGCCTTTCTTTGGAATTGGAATGTAAACTGATCTTTTCCAATCCTGTGGCCACTGTTGAGTTTTCCAAATTTGCTGGCAAATTGAGTGTAGCACTTTTACTGCACTGTCTTTTAAGATTTTGAATAGCTCAGCTGGAATACTGTCACCTCCACTAGCTTTGTTGTTGCTCAGCTTTTCTAAGGCCCACTTCACCTCACATTCTAGGATGTCTGGCTCGAGGTCAGTGACCACCTCATTGTGATTATCTGGGACATTAAGCTCATTCTTGTATAGTTCTTCTGTGTAATTTTGCCACCTCTTCTTAATCTCTTCTGCCTCTGTTAGGTCCCTGCCATTTTGGTCCTTTATCATGCCCATTTTTGCATGAAACGTTCCCTTCATCTCTCCAATTTTCTTGAAAAGATCTCTGGTCCTCCCTATTCTATTGTTTTCTTCTATTTCTTTGCACTGTTCATTTAAGAAGGCATTCTTATCTCTTCTAGCTATTCTCTGGAATTCTGCATTCAATTGGGCATATCTATGTTTTTCTCCCTTGCCTTTCGCTTCCCTCCTTTCCTCAGCTATTTGCAAAGCTTCCTCAGACAGCCATTTTGCTTTCTTGCATTTCTTTTTCTTTGGGATGGTTTTGGTTGCTACCTGTTGTACAATGTCGCGAACCTCTGTCCATAGTTCTTCAGGCACTCTGTCTATCAGATCTAATTCCTTAAATCTATTTGTCACCTCTACTGTATATTCAACAGGGATATGATTTAATTCATACCTGAGTGGCCTAGTGCTTTTCCCTACTTTCTTCAGTTTAAGCCTAAACTTTGCAAGGAGAAGCTCATGGTCTGAGCCACAGTCAGCTCCTGGTCTTGTTTTTACCGACTGTATAGAGCTTCTCCATCTTTGGCTGCAGAGCATATAGTCAATCTGATTTCTGTGTTGACCGTCTGGTGATGTCCATGTGTAAAGCCGTCTCTTGGGTTGTTGGAAAAGAGTGTTTGCTATGACCATCGTATTCTCTTGACAAAATTCTATCAGCCTGTGCCCTGCTTCATTTTGTACTCCAAGGCCAAACTTGCCTGTTATTCCAGTTATCTTTTGGCTTCCTACTTTAGCATTCCAATCCCCCATGATGATAAGGACATCATTTTTTGGTGTTACTTCTATAAGGTGCTGTAGGGCTTCATAGAACCGGTCAATTTCATCCTCTTCAGCACTGGTGGTTGGGGCATAGACTTGGACTACTGTGATATTGAATGGTTTGCCTTGGATTCGAACTGAGATCATTCTGTCATTTTGAGGATTGTATCCCAGTATTGATTTTCCTACTCTTTTATTGACTATGAAGGCTACTCCATTTCTTCTGAGGGATTCTTGCCCGCAGTAGTATACCTGATGGTCATCTGAATTAAATTCACCCATTCCTGTCCATTTTAGTTCGCTGATACCTAAGATGTCGATGTTCAGTCTTGTCATCTCTTGTTTGACCACGTCCAGCTTTCCTTGATTCATGGATCTTACATTCCAGGTTCCTATGGAGAAAAAATCTTTACAGCATCGGACTTTCCTTTCACCACCAGACATATCCACAGCTGAGCGTCCTTTCGGCTTTGGCCCAGTCGCTTCATTCTTTCTGGCGCTACTAGTACTAGCCCTCTGCTCTTCCCCAGTAGCATATTGGACGCCTTCCGACCTGAGGGGCTCATCTTCCAGCGTCATATCGTTTTGCCTTTTGGTACTGTCCATAGGGTTTTCATGGCAAAGATACTGGAGTGGGTTGCCATTTCCTTCTCCAGTGGATCACGTTTTGTCAGAACTCTCAGCTATGACCTGTCCGTCTTGGGTGGCCCTGCACGGCATAGCTCATAGCTTCATTGAATTACGCAAGCCCCTTCGCCACGACAAGGCAGTAATCCATGAAGGGGCTAAAACACTGTAAGACATCATATATCTTAAAGGGGCAGAGGAGGAGGAGGGGGAGGAGGAGGAGAGAACAGCTTTCTGAATCACAATTGGAGGGCCCTATATGATATGGTAGGTAGCCAATAAGTGCAGATAATAATGAAGGAGGAAGAGTTTCCTTAACTATTAAAGGAGGAGAAAGGTTATTTCTCAATCCTGGTAAAGTGGAAAGGGACGCGGTGACTCAGTGGGTTAGGATGCTGAGCTTGTTGATCAGAAGATCGGCAGTTTGGCGGGTCGAATTCCGAGTGCCGCGTAACAGAGTGAGCGCCTGTTACTTGTCCCAGCTTCTGCCAACCTAGCAGTTTGAAAGCACGTAAAAATGCAAGTACAAAAATAGGGACCACTGCAGTGGGAAGGTAACAGCGTTCCGTGCGCCTTTGGTGTCTAGTCATGCCGGCCACATGACCACGGAGATGTCCTCGGACAAACACTGGCTCTTCAGCTTTGAAACGGAGATGAGCACCGGCCCCTAGAGTTGGAAACAACTAGCATGCATGTGCGGGGGAACCTTTACCTTTACCTTTATATGATATGGTAGGTAGCCAATAAGTGCAGATAATAATGAAGGAGGAAGAGTTTCCTTAACTATTAAAGGAGGAAAAAGGATATTTCTCAATCCTGGTAAAGTGGAAAGCATGAAAAGAAAATTCAGATAATCCCACCTTGTTTTTATCTGGCATAAAATGGGGAAGTGTGAAATGCTGACATTAAATATTTTGCTATTCTACTTACCATAATAAAGCATCTTCCTGGAAATCCTTGCTATTTCTGTTTCTTGACCTCAGAGGGCTGACACACTCCCTTAGTGCTGCAAAAAGCTCAGAAAACATTATTTCATAAATACCTAACCTAGAAGAGCCATCAAGCAATCCTTCATTGGCAGAACTCTTGCTTTGTATAGAGGAAGTCCCAAGTTGAATCTCTGGCATCTCCAGATAAGGCTGGAAAAATCCTGGAGAACCATTTCCAGTCAACTTTGCTAAGTCTGGTCTAGGTGGACTCTGAATCCTAAGGTTGCTCCCAGATTCCTAACCTAAGCTTGTGCTCAAATGATTTTAACCATTTGTTAATGCAGGGATTAGTCTAAAATTCTGTGCTTTGCACATGTCTCTGTCCTCCATCCACGTGTTTCTATTTTGTATGTAATGAAAACAAACTAGGGAAACACACTTCCTCACGCAAGTGATGCCCCTTTCTGCCAGTCTGATCTTACACTGCAATCCTCATTTCTTGTCTCTCAATGAAAAATGCAGCTGGATGAGAGCCAGAATTGTGCCTGACATAATTATTAACACTGTACTATAGTATTTATTTAAAACAAGCTCAACCACATTCATCTTTCCAAATTGTTTTTCCAGATGATCTAAATAAATACTGTTTGCACCGTTGACACTTGAAGGAAACAAATCAAATGAGAGCCACTTAATTAGATTTCAATACCACAATCAAGAATGGACATGTTATTAATAGATATATTGCAGTCCAGTTTTAGATGAGTAAAAGGCATGAGCAATATGGCCTGAGGGAAAATCAGACGATGAGTGGGTTAGATTCCCACTTAAGATGCATTAATTGAAATTAGTGTAACTCATTTTTAACAGTTTAAGAATAGCAAAAAAGAATAACAGAGTTGGAAGGGACCTTGGAGGTCTTCTATTCCAACTTCCTGCTCAACCAGGAGGCCCTATTTCAGACAAATGGTTGTGCGATCTCTTCTTAAAAAGCTCCAGTTTCTGGAGGCAAATTGTTCCACAGATAAATTGTTTTCTCAGGAAATCTCTGATTAGTTCTGTGTTGGTTCTCTCCTTGATTAGTGTCCATCCATTGTTTTTTGTTCTGCCTTCAGGTGCTTTAGAGAATAAGTTGTGACAGGCCCTCAAACTTTCTTTGTGACAGACCCTCAAACATTGGGAAATTGCTATTGTGTCACCCCTAGTCTTTCTTTTCATTAGATTAGACGTATCCAATTCCTGCAACCATTTTTCATATGTTTTAGCCTCCAATTCCCTAATCATCTTTGTTGCTGTTCACTGCATTCTTTCTAGTGTCTTAACTCTTAAGTAACACCAGCTGCCTGCAATTAGTGCAGGTTCGCATCCCACCAGGCTCAAGGTTGACTCAGCCTTCCATCCTTCCGAGGTAGGTAAAATGAGGACCCAGATTGTTGGGGGCAATAAGCTGACTTTGTAATAATGCCGCTTGTGGCCCCCCCAAAAAAGCCCTAATAAGCAGGCATATACATAGAATGAAGGCTACTGCTAAGCTTGTAAGCCGCCCTGAGTCTTCGGAGAAGGGCGGGATATAAATGGGATTAAAAAAAAACCTCTGGAAAGAGTTTCATTATTAATATAATATTTACATTAAGATATATATATCAGAAGTTAAAAATACATTAAATTGAAATACCTAAATTGGCCTAATACAATCGTCAGAGGTAGTAATAATTGCTTTTAAGAAGTCAGAAATCAACTTTATTAGATAGGGGTATAAATGCTATATAAGGGACGCGGTGGCTCAGTGGGTTAGGACACTGAACTTGTCAATCAGAAGGTCAGCACTTTGGCGGGTCGAATCCCGAGTGCCGTGTAACAGAGTGAGCGCCTGTTACTTGTCCCAGCTTCTGCCAACCTAGCAGTTTGAAAGCACATAAAAATGCAAGTAGAAAAGTAGGGACCACTGCAGTGGGAAGGTAACAGCGTTCCGTGCGCCTTTGGCGTTTAGTCATGCCGGCCACATGACCACGGAGACGTCCTCGGAAAAGCGCTGGCTCTTTGGCTTTGAAACGGAGATGAGCACCGGCCCCTAGAGTCGGAAACAACTAGCACGCATGTGCGGGGGAACCTTTACCTTTTTACCTTTATAAATGCTATATCTATTTGATCAGCTACATCTGGCGCCCCCAGCTACTTCTTAATTTGTATTTTCCTGCTTGAGAACAATGGTGTAGAGGCAAGGATTAAGGGCAGCCAGTGAATTGGCTTCTGAAAACTTTTCAGGAAATTGGACAAAGACACAGTTAGAAGTAGTATTTGAACAAAGTGTCCCAGCGATGTGTACTCATTTAAAGGGTTTACACAAATTAGTAGAGAAAATGTCCATTTTTCTTTGTCTTTGAGTGACCTCTTCAAGTATTGTTTTCAAATTACCAGCAACGTAAGCATCACCACCTCTACTTCTTTATCGTCAAACTGATTGACTGATATTTTGATCTGACTGTTGTATTGTCCTCTCAAGTTCACTGTGTCCAAGACACATTAACTTTTCTCCCAAGTTCTCCTCTTCTCATACATTCCACACATCCAATGACAATGCTTTCATCAAACCTATTCAGCAGACACAAAGATCTGGTTTTATCACGGATGCCTCTCTTTCATTTGTTCCCTACTGCCCACTCATATTGTGCCATTTCTCCCTTTAAATAACAACAATGCTCCTTTCTGTCTGGTCCTTCGGCAAAATCTTCCCTTGTACTCCAGCACTCTGCACTTGAATACAACAAGCTCTTTAACTTTTCTTTGTTGTTCCAGTGCAAAACCATCATCTCTGCCTAAAATTCTCATTAATCTGATCATTTGGTACCATTTGTTAGAGAAGCTCAGACTTAGTAGAGGCTTTCATGTATCTTGGTATTTTGTTGTTGTTGTTTGCTTGACATTACTCAGAAAACCTTGGCTCAGAGTTTCCATTTTCTTTTATGTGTTGAAAAAACAGCCAAGCTGATGGAACATCGGCTGTTATCTGTATACCTCTGTGAATGATAAAGTTAAAGAGGGAAGTTATTCCTGTGTACATTTAATTAATGAGGATGCTGTCAAAAAGGAGTAGCAGAATGTTGTGCTATTTAATTAACGGCCACAACCATATTGGGTAAACACATAAGGCCATGGTAGAAAAATACCCAAGATAACAAAATGGATCACACTTCTATTAAGTTGCAAAGTCATAAAATATTAATATTTCTGTTTTTAAGAATCTGCTTTGGGTAGACTTTCAAGACTGCACAGAGGAAGAGGAGAATGATAGTTAATTAAGTTAATTAAGAGTGTTGACAATAAAAGGAAAAAGTAGCTTTAGAAACATTATGCATTATAAAAATAATATACAGGTAGTCCTCAACTTATAACCACAACTGGGACCAGAATTTATGTTGCTTAGAAAGCTGGTTGTTATATGAGTTGTGCCTAATTTTACAACCTTTTCTGTCACAGTTGATAAGCGAATCACTGTAGTTTTGAAGTGAATCACATAGTTATTAAGTAGATCTGGCTTCCGCCATTGACTTTGCTTGTCAGAAGTCTGCTGGGAAGGTTGCAATTGGTGATCACATGACCCTACGGTTGTGCAACCATCTTAAATACATGCTGGTTGCCAAGCACTCAATTTTTTTTTATTGAAAAGTTTTACAATACATTTTTAAGATAAAAAAAGAAAAAAAAGAAAAAAAAACCCTCTTCTCCCTCCCCTCTCCCCAACCCACCCTTACCCACCCCTCCCCCCTCCCCGACTTCCCAGAGCTGAATACAGGGTATAGTATTACAAACATAAGCTAAAATATGCTAACAACCCAAAAGTAAAACATTAAATTCTGTCGCACTTTAACTCTCCATAGTCATAATTATATTACTAACAAATAACAAATAACTAATTATACATCATATAAAACCACTACTTATTCAAATGCTAAATGAAACTTTTTAGTCCCATATTTATTCTGAATATATTCAATCCCTCTTCTCCATTCCACAATATATCTCTGTTGCGATTGTTCTTTCAAATATGCTGAAATCTTTGCCATTTCCGCCAAGTTAGGAACTTTCAAAGTCCACTCTTCTATAGTCGGCAGTTCCTCCTTCTTCCAATATTGCGCTACTAAAAGTCTCACTGCCGTGATTAGATTTAACATCAATTTAGTGTCTATAACAGTAGTATCTGTAATAATACCCAACAAAAACAACTGTGGAGAAAACTTTATCCTTTTCTTAAATATCTTTTGCATATTCCACCAGATTTTAATCCAAAAAGCTTTGACTTTTTTACAAGTCCACCATATATGAAAATACGTTGCGTCCTCACAACCACACCTCCAGCATTTGGGCTGACAGTTCGGGTACATACTTGCTAGTTTTTTAGGATCTAAATGCCACCTATACAACATTTTATAAAAATTCTCTCTTAAATTTTGGGCCTGTGTAAATTTTACATTTCTAACCCAAATCTTTTCCCAAGTATCCATTGTTATAACCTCCTGAAAATTCTGGGCCCACTTTATCATACAATCTTTAACAAGTTCCGTTTCTGAGTCAATTTCTATGAATGCGATATATATCCTTCTTATATGTGCTTGACCTTGATCTCAAATTTGTTTTACCAAATTTTCATCGGTTATCGAGAAACCAACTTTCTGATCCTATACTGGGACCAAGTTTGTACAATCTTTTCTTCTTTTAAAATATTATATGGCTTTAATTGCCACACATTCTTTTCTAACCTTAAAATTTCCTTATACGTAGTCTCACCATGTTTAAATCCAACGTTTATATTTTCTATTGCATGTTTAGGTATTGTCCAGATTGGTATCTTATAATTTAACTTTGAAATAGTTAAAAAGACTAAATATTTGGGGGTTTATTTGTCATCTTCAAATGTGAAGTTATATAAGAATAATTATGAACTGTTATGGGCAAAAACACAAAAAGAATTAGATAATTGGAAAAAATTACAATTATCTTTACTGGGAAGAATCGCAGCAGTGAAAATGAATGTTTTGCCAAAGTTTTTATTTTTGTTTCAAATGATACCTATACTTAAAAAGGATTTAAATTTGGAGGAATGGCAAAAAGGCATTAATAAATTTGTTTGGGCAGGGAAAAAGCCACGAGTTAAATTTAAGATAATGCAAGACACGTGCGAAAGAGGTGGTCTTAAAATGCCTAATTTTAAATTATATTATGAGGCTGCTGCTTTATCATCGATAAGTGATTGGTTTAATTTAACACAAGGGAGATTATTAAATCTTGAGGGTTATGACTTGTTATTTGGCTGGCATGCATATCTATTGTATGACAAGAAGGTGGATAATGTGTTTAAGATACATATATTAAGGTATGCTCTGTTGCGAGTTTGGAAAAAATATAGACAAGCACTCAAATTTTGATTCTGGGACCATGAGGATGCTGGAACAATTGTGAGAACCTGAGTTGTGAGTCACTTTTTTCAGTGCCACTGTATGTTTGAACAATTACTAAATCATAAGTCATAAGTTGAGAATTATCCATATAACAATTTTCCAGAAAGTTATTCTTGAAAAATATTATTCTTTAAAAGTTTTGACCAAATTATATGCTGGCCTGAAATTTTGTTCTTATGGCTGTGTGGACAAACTAGGAAAGATACCATCCAATGTGAACTTGTTAAATACACCTTGCATTTTGGTGCAAAATATTAGAAGAAGGGGTTATCTGTTATAGCAGACTAGCCTTGAAATATTTGGCAAACCTTAGTGATGAGAAAATAATATTCCTTGCAAAGGATTTAGGCAGAAGAGAAGTTTACAGAATGCTAGAGATTATTTTTGATGCGCTGCAACAAAATTAAATCATATGACAGTGTTTGCCGGGAAATAAAAATTCTGTGATAAGAGTTTTCAGCTACAACTTTTCAGAAAATTTTCTTTCATGAGTATATTTCTCATATGGTGTGCTGAGTCTAATGAAAATTTTCTGGTCAAACTTAGCCTACTAGAACAATAAGGGTGTTAATGCACTCAGGGAAAAGAAAGAAAGAAAGAAAGAAAGAAAGAAAGAAAGAAAGAAAGAAAGAAAGAAAGAAAGAAAGAAAGAAAGAAAGAAAGAAAGAAAGAAAGAAAGAGAAAGAAATAAATCCTAAAAATACCTACATAATAAACCAAATCATAGTTCATTGGCACAGAATTTTGGAAGCTCCAAAATGGACAGAAGAAGAATGAAATAGAAGATCAAGTTATATTTGCCTTATAGGTAAAAGGTAAAGGTTCCCCCGCACATGCGTGCTAGTCGTTTCCGACTCTAGGGGCCGGTGCTCATCTCCGTTTCAAAGCCGAAGAGCCAGCGCTTGTCCGAGGACGTCTCCGTGGTCATGTGGCCGGCATGACTAGACGCCAAAGGCGCACGGAACGCTGTTACCTTCCCACCGTAGTGGTCCCTATTTTTCTACTTGCATTTTTACGTGCTTTCGAACTGCTAGGTGGGCAGAAGCTGGGACGAGTAACAGGCGCTCACTCTGCTACGCGGCACTCGGGATTCAACCCGCCAAACTGCCGATCTTCTGATCGACAAGCTCAGCGTCCTAACCCACTGAGCCACCGCGTCCCTATTTGCCTTATAGGTCTTCCTAATTATATTCATGTGTTTGCTTGAGGTGAGCATAAATATCTTATTGTGTGGGTTAACTGGAGGCTAATTACAGACAGATACTGACTTGATCTATTATTTAAAAAATTTTAATTCCATTTATATCCCGCCCTTCTCCGAAGACTCAGGGCGGCTTACAAACTAGCTATGCAATTCTTTTAATTCCTGAAGGAATGGCTTATTTTGCTATGCCCAAGGGATAATTTCTTAACATTTTCTATCCATGTCCAGGCTTCCTAAAGTTGGAAGTTGACTTCAGCAATATCTGGGATTCATAGTCTGCACTCCCTGGGCTAATCAGACCTAGAAGACTGATAGAAGCATCACAGATAACTTAATTTGGCTTCCTATCAGTGCTGAAAGTCTACTCCTATTAGAGAGGTGACTTCCAGACTACTAATTTTAGAAAGTATTTGGTTTTGACATAACTGCTAAACCATTCTCTCAGCAATAAGGAGCAAATGGCCTGAAGCTTGTTCAGCTTCATGGTGCAGGACTACCGGTAGGTAGTAGCATAAAGTTGACCTACCTTCCCTTAAGCCAATTTATTCTTCCTCCAAAATGTTATTCTCCTACAACTACTTCATTAATATCCTGCAGAAATGTCTGGCATGAAGCATGCTTACGATACTCAGCTAACCAATATTGCTAGCTAGGATCTTCTGAGATCATTAAACATATTCTTCAGTTTGAAAAATGTTAACTCCATTGGAGTAACTTAATTCCATCAGAATTGTTGAAGGTATTGGGGCTTTGGGGTCATTGCCAGTATCTTTTTTTTTGTATGCACAGAGACCATCAGGTTTGAGCAGGTTGGCATAAATCTTGCCATCTCATTGTACCAAAAAGAGGGACAGAAGAATTTCAGAAATTATCACCCATTCGCTGAACACAAAAAAAGGTGATGTGCATGTTGCTTGGAAGAAAATGGGAAGAATTAAGTTAGACAGGGTAAAGTGTAAAAGGAGAGGGTTGTGCAGTGATGAGGTGAAAGAAGCTGTGGACATCGGTGCTGGTTGGTGGGACAAGTGATGAAATGTGTCTCATAATTACAGTGACTTTATTTTCTAAGGAAAAATAAAGAATAAACCTTTAAAAAGGGGGAAATCTAAACAAGGTTCATAAGGATTACAAAAATAATTTGCTTTAACTTTGTTTTACAAAGAAAAATTCTACAGCAAAATCAAGAAAACACATAAGTACCGTAAATTACATTAAATCTAAACAACAGCTTTCTGAAACTAAGTGGGTTAGACAGCATCACCACCAGATGGATTCGTAACTGGCTGACCGGCCGTACTCAGTGTGTGGTCCTCAACAGAACTGCATCTACATGGAGGGAAGTGTGTAGTGGGGTGCCCCAGGGCTCTGTTCCGGGCCTAGTGCTCTTCAACATCTTCATCAATGATTTGGACGAGTAGATAGATGGGGAACTCATCATATCTGCAGACGACACCTAGCTGGCAGGAATAGCCAACACTCTAGAAGACAGGCTTAAGATACAGGAGGATCTGGACAGACTTGAACACTAGGTGCTATCTAACAAAATGAAATTCAATGGTGAAAAAAGTAAAATTCTACATTTAGGCAAGAAAAACCAAATGCACAGGTATAGTATAAGTGGTACCTCGGAGTCCTGATGGACAATCACTTAGATATAAGCCAGCAGTGCACTGCAGCGGCCAGAAAAGCCAACACACTGCTAGGCTGCACTAACAAAGGGATAGAATCAAGATCACGTGAAGCATTAATACCACTTTACAATGCCTTGGTAAGGCCACATTTGGAATACTGCATCCAGTTTTGGTCACCACAATGTAAAAAATATGTTCAGACTCTAGAAAGAGTGCAGAGAAGAGCAACAAAGATGATTAGAGGTCTGGAGGCTAAAACATATGAGGAACGGTTGCTGGAATTGGGTATGTCAAGTTTAATGAAGAGAAGGATGAAGGGGGACATGACAGCAGTACTCCAATATCTCAGGGGTTGCCACAAAGAAGAGGGAGTCAAGCTATTTTCCAAAGCGCCTGAGGGAAGGACAAGAAACAATGGATGGAAACTAACCAAAGAGAGAAGGAACCTAGAACTAAGGAGAAACTTCCTGACAATTAGAACAATTGACCAGTGGAACAACCTGCCTCAAGAAATGGTGAATGCTCCAACACTGGAAGTTTTTAAGAAGAGACTGGACAGCCATTTGTCTGAAATGGTATAGGGTTTCCTGCCCGAGCAGGGGGTTGAACTAGATGACCTCCAAGGTCCCTTCCAACTCCATTATTATTATTATTATTATTATTATTATTATTATTATTATTATTATTATTATTATTATTATCCTTTAAGGGAAGGAGACCGTAATAAAGGACATGGGGTCATTATAATCGTGATGCTCCTTAAGTAAACTCTGCACCTTACAGTACATACTTGCATGCAGTGCCATGCTATCAGGACAAAAGAATGAGGATTGTATAATGACATCACAACACACAGTTTATTATTTTGCCAATATGCTTATGCATGACAGCCTAACAGGAAGGTTTGGAGAAAATGAACGTAAGAAAATTGTTCCTGGAAAAAAATGCAGATGAGAGATATATAGTATACTCTCTAATGCCTACAGAGAGAAATATAGTTGCTGAGTATGCCATCAAAGAGCACAAGAAATAATTAAAAGATTAAATGAGGCTAAGATGGTGCAGAGCAATTTTTATGAAAATTTTAAAAAATATTTCTGAAGGGGTTGAAGAAGGCTAAATCAGGATGAATGAAATTAAAAAGGAGAATGATGATTTGGGATGGAATTGCAGCTTTTGAAAAAAATTTGTAGTGAAATATAACCAAAAAATGTATCTGTCATTGTACAAAAAAAGTATATACTTTTCGGTGAATATAAAACTGGAGGAAGAAGCTAGGAGAAGAGAAAAATAGAATTCACTTATCAATATAAGTATAATTTGATATTTAAACTTAGTATTTAAACCATATCATATAGAAACTTACTGTTCCCTTTTCTCATATCTTGAATCCATCACCCAACCTTTTTAAAAAAATATCACAGGTCATCCTGGAGTTACAGCAGTTCATCTAGTGACCATTCAAAGTTACAACAGCCCTGAAAAAAGTGAATTATGACCGTTTTTCACACTTACGACCATTGCAGCATCCCCATGGTCATGTAATCAAAATTTGGCTGCTTGGCAACTGACACATATTTTATGATGGTTGCAATATCCATGAGGAAGCCAAATTCACTTAACAACCATGTTACTAACTTGGTTGCGATTCGCTTAACAACTGTGGCAAGAAAGATTGTAAAAATGTGGCAAAATTCACTTAACAAATGTATCGCTTAGCAACAGATATTTTGGACTCAAGATGAGGTTGTATATCAAGGACTACCTGTATTTAATTATGAAATAACATTTCTGATGAATACTTCTAACTTTATTCTTAAAGCTCAGAAGTATATGGAATGAGGAACTGAAATGAGCAAAGCTGGAAGGAAAATTTTAAGAGATTTGTAAGGGAAAGATACTGAGATATTGAATCATGACACTGGAACAAATGTTGTCCAAATATATTAAGAACAAAAATAATGAAAAAGAAGTTCTAAACATTATGGGAATGTTGAAAGTAAGCAAGAAATAGTATAACTGAACAAAAGGTAAAATAGAGATTCAATTTGCTTATGGAGAGTGTCAATGATTTGTTCAATGTGTGTGAAGACTGCATGTGTTCATCATGACTGAAGAATATATTGCTTGACAGAGTTCTAATTGAAAAGTGACAGAGAAAAGAAAATGTGAGAGGTGAAATGGTTTTATGTCAGGCAATCCAGATTTTTGCTCTTCAGGAGGTCACTAAGAAATGCATGAATTTAAGAATAAATATTTTTCATGGTGTTTTTTTTATCTAGAGAGCGTTTATGAATAAAAATAGGCTTTCATATTGGAATGTTTTACATGAATGTGGAACTGAAAGTTGTTTGCTGAATCTGAAAATATTTTGTATAATGGGAATAAAGAATAAATGGAAATAAATGAATGCTTACTAGATGGTTCACCAGTGAGCAAGAATTGCGATAAGGATATGTGGTATCTCCTTAGTTGTTAAATGTATTTGTGAATGATCTTGGCTGAAGCCATGAATGTATGCAGGGCTTTTTTTCTCATAGAACGCTCAGAACAGAGTTCTGGTACCTTTTTTGGATGGAACCTTGTAGGGTAGGCAAGGCGGGTTGTATGACATGTGTGAGTTCCGGCACCTTTTTCTTTTACAAAAAAAGCACTGAATGTATGTGTATTTTATATATGCAGATTGTTAGGCATATGGTGTTAGCCTACAATGTTGGGTTGAAAATATATTAACCATGATGTTATGTCTTTAAGATGTTAATTGGCCAATGGGTGTGTAAGTGTTCTCATGGCCATAAGAGGGAGCTAGTAACATAGCTTCTCTCTCTCTCTCTGAATTCACTGCTCTCTACTATTACTGTTTTTGCTCTGTACAACTGTATATTGACCTCTGGACCGGTAAGAAGACTTTGTATTTTGGATTACTCCTTGGACTGTTGTTATTGTGTATGACCTGGACTGTTTATTTTTAACTGTGCATTTTTTGTTCTTACACCACCTCAAAATTAAACTACTTTTTGCTTTTACAACTCAGTGTACTCTTGTGTTTACTGTGTGACTCTTACTGCTCTCAGTACCCTTCCTTGTCTGTGCAACTCTTTGGTAGCACAAGGAGATCTCTGCACAACAAATTCCTTAACACAGATGATCCCTTGTTATGGCTCTCACACTATGGAACAGCTTCCCCTACCCCATTCCCAGAGATAAGGAGGGCACACACACACACCCTCCTGGGTTTCTGGAAAACTCTGAAAATCTCTCTCTATGGTCCCAGGCCTTGGGCTGAAGTTTATTATTATTAGTTCAATGGTTCCCTGTTTTGTTTTGTTGATTTTGTTGTTTATTCAAGCATTTTAGTCTGGGTTATTTGTTTGATATTTTTATTTTTTTAATATTGTATGTTGCTCAGAGACCACTGGAGTTCAGTGGCCAATAAATTTTAAACAAACAAACAAATGTTCTTTGGCTAAGAACCTGAAATGATTTCCAGCAACTGTTAGATAAATTGAATGATAAAATGCCAAATCTCTAGCTGAAAACTGATGTAATCAAAGACCAAAGTAGTTGCCAGCATCAAGTTCCCTTCGTCCAGTGCGCTCACACAGGGAGGGTCTTCTCAGGGTGCTGCTGGTAAAAGATTGCCAGCGGATAACACCCAGGGGGAGGGCCTTCTCAGTGGGTGCGCCTGCCCTCTGGAACCAGCTGCCTGTGGAGCTTAGGACAGTCCCCGACCTTCGTTCATTCCACCGGGACCTGAAGACCTGGCTCTTTGAGCTTTCCGGCCCAGGCTGAGAATTTTTAACTGGGGTTTTTATTTTTAGGGATAATTTAATCTTTTTAATTGTTTTTTAACTTTTGTATTTTGTATTGGTTTGGTTTTTAAATACCCTGTAAACCGCCCTGAGTCCTTCCAGAAAGGGCGGTATATAAATATAATATAATAAAATAAATAAATAAATAAAATAGTTGCATTTGACAGGGAAAATTGAGTGAATGATTTCAAGTTATAGCTAAATAGTAAAAACCTAGAGGAAGCAGGTGGCTTCAAAAATGGGGAAATAGATGGGAACAAAATGTAAGATGTGCAATTGCAGGTAGAAAGATAAAGGACAGTAGTATGTAGCTTTTGAGGAATGCATGTTTGTTGAGAGAAGAGAAAATGAAATGTGTTGAGCTCTTTTGCTCGTTTGATGAGAATGGGTAAGGATCAGTTGCAAAACCAATATGCAAAGGAAGAATGCTTGGGTTGAGGGGAAGAGGCAAACCAAGACAGTCACACCTACATGGAATTTATGAGATAATTCTAAGGAACAAAAAGCAGTGTATGAAGTGATGGGTGGACCTGGTGATGGCAAGGATGATTGGTAAGATTAGAAATGTATAGAGAAACATAATGAAGGATGTTGTGCAAACTAGTTTTAGCTCTCTTTTCGTCAACTCAGCGTTTAACTTTTTTGATTGACTATTTTTACTGATTTTTTTCTCATGCTTAACACGTTGCTTACCCCACAAGATAAAACAGCACGATAGGTATGTATTTAATTACTATATTTCCACATCTCTGACTCCTCTGTAGCATGCTTGACTTGCGACACCTAAAAGTCTTAACAGTTTCCTGCAATGCAACAAATACTATTTCTCAAGGCCAAAACCTCTGAAATAATAATGGGTCAGGACTGCCATCTGCTGGTATGTGGGGAAGTTTTCAGGAAGATAATCTAATGAAGAAGACATACCGTAACTTTTGGATAAACTGGGAAAATAATGCTTGAGATCCTTTAGAATAAGCATATCAAACTGATGGCCCACGGGCCAGATGGGTCACGCCGAAACTATGCCCACCCCATTGCTGGCAATGGGGAAAAAGTCACAATAGGTCGCGAGACGTCACGTGACATCGCGAATTTGACATGCCTGCCTTAGAATACTATTCTTTTCATAATCTTTATATGATTTATTTAATCATACTTTTTGTTATAAGAGTAATCTCTATTATGTTTAAAGTGGGGGTTTTTTGGACCAAATGCATCCATGCATATCTGTAGACTGAATAAATATCACAGTAAGTTTAATCATTATGAAAACATTTCTTTTTATTAATAAGGGAGAAAGACTATGTTTTTTTTAAAAAAAAACTTTGTTAAATCTTATGCCCTAAAAACAGCAGTACAAATTAGCTTATACTGTATTTAATTCCTAGAGAAAAAGACAAGTCTATGATTAATATAGAAAGTTTTAATAATATGCAGACCCCACCTGTGCTGTGCAGATCAGTCATGCAGAGCTTATGAAAATTCTTACACCTCACTGGCAGTTTTAAACTAACTAATAGTAACACGTAACACGCAACCTATTTATAGTAAATGCATTCCCTCCCTGGTGCTATTATTGATGTTTCTTGTCAGTTGAAGAATTCCCTCCTCTGTCTCAAACCCTCTTAGGAATCTTATCCCGTAAATATACAGATAGTCTTCGACTTACAACAGTTCATTTAGTGACTGTTCAAAGCTGCAACAGCACCATTTTTCACAGTTACGACCTTTGCAGCATCCCCATGATCATGTGATCAAAATTCAGATGCTTGGCAACTGGTTCATATTTATGACCGTCTCCATATCTCAAGGTCACGTGATCCCCTTTTGCGACCTTCTGACAAACATTGAAGAAGCCAGATCCACTTAACAACCAGATTACTAATTTATCAACTGCAGTGATTCACTTAACCACTGTGGCAAGAAAGGTCGTAAAATGGGGCAAAATTAACTTAACCCATGTCTCGCTTAACAACATAAATTTTGGGCTCAATTGTGGTTGCAAATAGAGGACTACCTGTATTTGTGTTCACCGTGGACATGTCCAACCACACAACTGCCTATCAAATGAACAAAGCCAAAGAGAAATAGTTCCTATTAGATCTAACACATCCTTTGGGTTTTCACTTGGTGACACTCACATATCAGAAATTATTTGTGGAGTGTGATCTTACCATTTTCGAGGTGGGCAGCTGCTGCACCCCTCTGAAACACAATGTGGGGATGGGCCTGAAAACAGCAGTTTGAACTTGTGCAAGGCTCATGGCACCAGGGTTCACAAAACACAACTGTCACTTTCCATAATTGCCAAACAGCTTTCAAGAGTAGGTACGTGGGAAGCTTCAGGGTGGCTTCTTGAAGTAATCCAAATGAAACCCATTGTGCATGGTTGACAATGGCCACGAAACTGCTACTAAACTTCAATGGTCACCAGTAGATAAAATCTAATAATAAATAATTTAAAAGTGTTCTACAAGGGACGCGGTGGCTCAGTGGGTTAGGATGCTGAGCTTGTCGATCAGAAGGTCGGCAGTTTGGCGGGTCGAATCCCAAGTGCCGCATAACAGAGTGAGCGCCTGTTACTCGTCCCAGCTTCTGCCAACCTAGCAGTTCGAAAGCACGTAAAAATGCAAGTAGAAAAATAGGGACCACTACGGTGGGAAGGTAACAGCGTTCCGTGCGCCTTTGGCGTCTAGACATGCTGGCCACATGACCACGGAGATGTCCTCGGACAAGCGCTGGCTCTTCGGCTTTGAAACGGAGATGAGCACCGGCCCCTAGAGTTGGAAACGACTAGCACGCATGTGCGGGGGAACATTTACCTTTTACCTAAAAGTGTTCTAGGGTCCAAAGCTGAGATCAGCTACTCAGTGTTCTGATATATATACATTACCTACATTAACTGTGCACAGTGACTTACTGATTACATAAAATTATTAGGGTCAGTCACACAGTCAGACAGATGTTTAAACTGGATTTGGCACTTTTGTCTATTAATCGAGTCCTTCCCAAGCACCTAGTAGATATTGTAGTTTGACGTTGTTAAATGTATTGTGGTGGAATGTAAGCTCCAAGTAAAGCTGCCTTTTGCAATTGACTGAGGATGATTTTGTCAATGCTGATGGTGTTTAAGTGCTGCTCCAGATGTTTTTGGATTCCTCCCAAGGCACCTATTACTATCGGTACTGTATTTGTTTCTACTTCTATTTGCGGATCTTGGTATTTTGTTACTTTCTTGGATTCTTTCTCTTCTATTTTGCTGTGTCCAGCTACTGCCACATCCACTATCCTGACTTTTTTTTTTAATCTTCTTATTATGATGTGGCCAGGATGTGTTTGTTTGAGTCTTAAAGTCCCGGAGAACTTTAGCTTCTTCATTTTCTATTATTTTGTCTAGTTTGAGGTATCACCAGTTCTTGCTTGCAGGCAAATGGTATTTCTTGCAGATATTACAATGCACTATTGTAATATTACAATGCACTACTTTGCCATGCCACTGTTTGTAATCAGTTTGTGTGATCTTCTTGTAGACACTGATTAGATGGTCCACTGTCGTCTGCTTTGTCTGTTATTATTTTAATGTACTAGTCACGTAATATCTTGCCATATCTCTTTTTCTACTCTTAGTTTGATCTCTCCGGTATTCAGTAAACCTTCATGGTTCATTAGCTTCAGCGCATCTTCTTCAGTATTCTTCAGAATTCTTCCAATGTCCTTTTTTCTTCTTCAACTGTCTGATGTATTTGCAACATTCCATGCTCATCTATGCTCCTTGGTAAGTAGAGTCTGTCAACATCGCTGCGAGGATAAAGGACATGATTCATTGTCATTATTTTTCTGGATCGCCCTATGCAGGGTCTTTAGTGCTGTTTGAGTCCAGCCTGCTCTTCCAGCTGTGTATCTGATACCTGGAATTGGCTAAGTGTTGATTGCTTAGATCAGACAGGTCAAACTCGCAATGTCATGTGAAGTCGCGTAATGTATCGGAGCTTTTTCACCATTGCCAGCAATGCAGTGGGCGTGGTTTCCCAGTGACGTGTCCGGCCCACGGGCCGGCAGTTTGACACCACTGGCTTAGATGGTGTTTCCCCCACTGACTTTGGATTTTAAGATCTTCTTCACTGTCATGATTTATTCACTTCTAATTTTCTTCTTTCTTCTTTCTGCTTGATGTTGTCTGCTAGAGGGATGCCCATTTTTCACCAAATATCAAGGAACTTCAAAAATCTACTGGGGTTGTTGTTGACCCAGGTGCTGACTGATCGGGTATGGGTTTCTGTAAATTACAATTCACTATATTATTTATGGTCGAGACGCTCTTTGTCTGGCTTCTCTGATGAGATCTGACTTGTATGATTGTACCTCTGGCATATTTTCCATCTTCCTCAGAGCACACAAGCACCACAACCATGTCAAAATAGTGCATTTTTATTATTAATGCTATGCAATGAAGCCAGATACCTAGCTTCTAGATATTTTTAAGGAAAATCAATAGGCTAACTGGCTCCAAGTAGAACATGGCCACAGTGCAGAATAGATTTTTAAAATGATAACTTAGGCTATGTTTTCAATTGTAAATAATTAGGCATAAGTAATACCTCAAATGCAGATTTCAGGGACACGCTATAGACAGCCAATAGGAATCAACAAGGTACTTGTTACGTTTATTTGCTTGCTTAAATGAGAACTGAGCTGTAGCACAGAAAAAGCAATTACAGTAATGAGCTTTTCCATTTCAGTACCAATTACCTTAAAAGTTCACAGTTCATCTCAGATTTTATCAATCACTTCATGGAGAGATCGATTCAAAAATGATTCCTGTTTTAGATGCTTATTTTCTTTTCCATTACATACAATCTGCTTCCATATGGTATTTCCAGTTTTTTTTAATCATTCACTTGCCCGGTTACGTGCTTGCATCTGTTGACCTTGGGAGATTCCCAGAAGCTAAGCATAATTATCCCTGGTTATTACTTGGATGGGAGAGGACCAAAAAATTCCTGTGCTGCAGGCTATATTGGTAGATTAGGGGGAAATGTCCCAGAAAGACAGTGGCTTGCACATTATAGCAGGTTTTCATGAAATCGTAGGAGTCAGTCTCAACTCTAGTTAGTCTTGACCTTTTGGTCAAGAAGAATAATGTGAAAACATGGATTTTACCCCAAGCACTAGAGCCAGAATGTCAGGGGACCCAATATCTCTCTGTGTGTATCTTCGGAAAATGTTATGTGGTGCCCGCACTTCTTACTTGTTTTAAATTTGAACTACCTTGTTTTAATGAATTCTAGATTTTCATATTGTCTTTGTATGTATTATTCTAATGGAAGTTATTTTATTATTCATTCACTTAAGTTATTGCAAAAAAAAATAATCCAGATGATATTACAACTAAGCCAACGTGTTTTCTGTATTACCCAACTTTACTTTTAGGGTTGCCCTTTCTCTTCCGTGTATAGGCATCCATCCAGCTGAAATGTTAGCTTATCCATGTTGGTTGACCATAGTGGTTTTGCAACAGGTAGGGCAGGAAGGATATTTATTTATTTATTTATTTATTTATTTATTTATTTATTTATTTATTTATTTGATTTATATACCGCCCTTCTCCTGAAGGACTCAGGGCGGTGTACAAGGCAATAAAAATAAGAATACAGGATACAAGATTTAAAGTTAGATGATTGTGCCCAATGTTGTAGGTTAGTTAAAGTAATGTTAAAACCCAAACCCATCAGGCCAGGCCAGCTTGTTCGAATAGATAAGTTTTTAGATCACGCCGGAAGGAGCGTGTTCTGAACCAGCCCTCTTCTCTCAACCCCTATTTCAAAAGAAGAGACTGGAAAGCGTCCAAGGCTAAAAGGCTTCTGCCAAGATTTAATAGTAAACACACAAGAGCTAATCTTCTCAAGCAAAAGAGTTGCTTTCAGCAACCAGCCCCTCCCCAAACACTCCTTTTATAGAGAGCTCAGGGCGTGGTCTCCCTGTGCCTCCTCCCGAGGAGTCCCATAGCCTTTCTTTGTTTGTCCCTGCTCGACTGCCTCCTGCGTCGGGCGTCCTTGAACAGGGCCAGCTGTGGGTCATCATCCTCCGCACTCTCGGGCTCACACAGCTGAGCAGAGGTTCCCGGCTGAGGACTCTGCAAAGTCTCCAAATCATCATCAGCCGGTTCGTTTCCCTCCTCCCCCACATCTGAGTCCTCCGATACATCGGAGCCGGCTGTTGGACCCACAGGCTGACCCTGAGTCACAACACTATCCCGCACCGCAGGGCCCTTCCCCCGGGTCTGCCGATCCGGATGCGGTCGGGATGGGAACTGTTCGTGAAACATAGTCACCAACGCAGGGGCATGAACGGCGGTCGCGTCTTCCCATGTGAAGTCCTCCGGCCCGTACCCTTTCCACTCGATCAGGTACTGGAAGCGACCTTTCAGCCAGCGGGAATCCCTGATGCTGGCGACCTCGTACTCGGGGGTGCTGTCGCCATCACGAGGTCCTGATGGGGGAGGTTCCGCTTGGCGAAGTGGACAAGCCGGTTGTTCGGGGACCAACAAGGACCGATGGAAGACGGGGTGCACGCGCAGGGAACGTGGCAGAGTTAAACGATAGGCGACCGGATTGATGACGGCCTCGACGGGGAACGGTCCAAGGTATCGGTGGTCCAGCTTCCTCGCCGGCCGAGTGGATGGTAGGTTCCTGGTGGACAGCCAGACCCGATCCCCCACCGATAGTGGAGGCGTATCCCTTCTCGACCGATCGGCGAACCTCTTGTAGTCGGCCTTGGCCTTCTCCAGCTGCCGTCGCACCAACCGATGGATCGCCTGTAACTCCGCCATGAATTCGTTCGCTGCCGGCTCCGGTGAGTCCACGGGAGAAAGGGGGAAAAACCGGGGGTGATAACCCACATTGGCCAAGAACGGTGTCATCTGCGTGGAGGTGTGCTGCGAGTTGTTAAAGGCAAACTCGGCTATGGCCAAATAGTCCACCCAATTGTCCTGCTGCAGGTTAACGTAGCAGCGCAGATACTGCTCTAAGATGCCGATGACCTTCTCGGTACCCCCGTCGGTCTGAGGATGATGCGCGGACGAGAGGCAAACCTTAATGTCCAACGCCCGCATCAACTCCTGCCAGAAGCGGGCTGTAAACTGGGCCCCCCTATCGGAGACGACTCTATCGGGAAGGCCGTGCAGCCGGAACACCTGTTGGATGAACATGCGACTAGTGGCGCGAGCTGACGGTAAGCCGCGACAGGGGATGAAGTGCGCCATCTTGGTCAACATGTCCACCACCACAAACACTGTCGTGAAGCCGGAGGATGGGGGTAGATCCGTCAGAAAGTCCATGGACACAGCCCCCCAGGGTCTCTTGGGCGTTGGCAAAGGCTGCAGTAAACCAGGCGGGGCCCCTGTCGCTGACTTGGCCTGCCTGCATGGGACGCAGGAGGTGACATAAGACTGAACATCGTGTCGGACTCGGGGCCACCAGAATGTACGGGAGACCAGGTTCAGAGTCTTGAACAGGCCAAAATGCCCCGCAGCCGGGTTATCATGACATTGGCTGAGGACGAGTCCCCTGAGTGGCCCTCCTGGAACATAGAGCCGGTCACGATAATACAGGAGTCCATCCGTGACCGACCAAGGCGAATCTGGCCCCACCTCTTCCTTCCGCTGAGCCACCCACGCCTCCTGCTGCTGCGCCTCCCGGATCCGAGCCCGTATATCCACCGGCTCCCGCACCGCAGCAAAAGACTCGACGGGGATCACGGTCCTGGGCGGAAGCTTGTCTTCCACTCGGGTGTACTCGGGCTTCCTGGACAGAGCATCCGCTCTCTGGTTGTGCCCGCTTGGTATGTACCGCACCCGGAAGTCAAACCTCGCAAAGAAGAGGGACCACCGGATCTGGCGTTGGTTCAAATTCCGAGCGGTCTGCAGGCTTTCCAGATTCTTGTGGTCCGTCCGGACCTCGATTTGATGCCGCGCCCCCTCCAGATGATGCCTCCAAGCCTCGAACGCCGCCTTGATGGCCAACAGCTCCTTCTCCCAGATGGTATAGTTGCGCTCCGAGGGATTCAATTTCCGTGAGTGATACGCGCAAGGGAAAAGGGTACCGTTGGGCGTCGCTGCCTGGAGTAACACGGCCCCAATGGCAATGTCGGAGGCGTCCGCCTCCACGACAAACGGCCGTTGCGGGTCAGGATGCTTCAAGATGGGCTCCTTCATGAAGCCGTCCTTCAAAGCTTGGAACGCCTGTTGTTCGGGGGCGTTCCACTGGAACCGAGTCTTCTTCTGCAGGAGCCGGGTGAGGGGGGCTGTCAAGGCAGCAAAGCCAGGGATGAATGTCCGATAGTAGTTGGCAAATCCAAGAAGTCGCTGAATATCCTTCACGCGACGCGGGGGTTGCCAACTCTGCAACGACTCAACTTTACTCGGTTCCATGGCGATGCCCTCAGGAGAAATGCGGTGACCCAAGAAATCAATGGTCACCTGGTAGAACTGGCACTTCTCCAACTTGGCAAACAGCCGATGTTTCCGGAGGCGCTGCAGGACCTGACGGAGGTGCTGATGATGCGCTTCACGCGACGGGGAGTAAATCAGGATGTCGTCCAGGTAAATCACAACAAACTGGTCCAACAGATCCCGAAAGATGTCATTCATAAAATGCTGAAACACAGCGGGGGCGTTGGTCAGGCCAAACGGCATCACCGTGTACTCGAAATGTCCATAACGAGTACCAAACGCCGTCTTCCACTCATCACCCGGCCGAACCCTGACGAGGTTGTAAGCTCCACGCAGGTCCAGTTTCGTGAAGATCTTAGCCTCCCGGAGTCGGTCCAAGAGCTCGGGGATGAGGGGCAGCGGGTAGCGGTTACGCACCGTGATAGCGTTGAGTTTCCGGTAGTCACAGCAAAGCCGTAACTCGCCCGACTTCTTTTTGACGAAGAGCACGGGCGCAGACACTGGCGAGGACGAGGGCCGGATGAAACCACGAGTCAAGTTCTTCGTCAGGAAGTCCCGCAATGCAGCCAACTCGGGCTCCGACATGGAGTACAAACGCCCCACTGGGAGAGGCGCATCAGGGACTAGGTCAATGGAGCAGTCGTAGGGCCTGTGCGGGGGTAATTGATCCGCCTCTGACTCGCTGAACACGTCAGCAAAGTCGGACAGTTCGGGAGGCAAGGAAACCCCTGGGGAACCCTCCACCTGGCTGGCACAGATATGGCGGGTGTGGTCCACGCACTGCAAACTTGGGAAGGTGACCAAGTTCTGAGACCAATAGATCTGTGGATCATGCGCCCGGAGCCACGCCAGTCCCAAGACCACGGGAAAGTGCAGATCCGAAGTGACGTAGAACTGAATGGCCTCCACATGGGTACTGATGGCCATACACACGGGTTGCGTGGCGGCCGTGATAGGCCCGGACAGGAGCACTCGACCATCGATGGTCTCCACAAGCATGGGCGGATCCACTGGACACTGGGGAACAGCCCATTTGGCCACAAAGGCCGAATCCATAAAGTTAGTGGTAGCCCCAGAGTCAATTAAGGCATGGACTGGAATCCCCTCTGGCTTGCCAGGAAGGATCAGACGTGCCTCCAAAATCAAATGCCGTGGAGGTTCACAGGCACCATCGGAACGGCGTCGCTCGGTGTGGTTGTTGTGGGTCGCCCGATCTTTCACACCGTCTAGATCGGGCTCGGGCCGTTTCCCGATAGCAAAGCGGGGGACTTTCTCGGGGCAGGCTTGGTCACTGATGCCCGCTGACGCTTCTTCGGGCAAGAAGCAGCCAAATGTCCAGGGTCCCCACAGTAAAAACACAACCCCTCCGATCGTCGTCTGTCCATTTCCGTCACCGATAGACGGGACCTGGCGGCACCCAGCTCCATTGGCTCCTCCCTCTGGACTGGGGGCTCACACACAACAGGGGCGGCAGGGGTCTGTGGGGTGGCACGGCGACTCTTACGCTGCTGCAGCCGGGCATCGATCCGCAGACAAAGATGGATCAGCCCATTCAGGTCTGAGGGAATGTCCACGCGGGCCAGCTCATCCAACATCTCCTCTGACAAGCCATCCTGAAAGGCATCCACGAGCGCAGCCTCATTCCAGGCGGAATCCTGGCTAAGCAGCCGGAAATCGCTGATATAGGCCTGTAGAGGGCGCTGACCCTGCCTCAAAGCTTTCAGGCGTCGGGTGGCAGTCTGCGCCTTAATCGGGTCCTCGTACATGAGGCGCATATGGTCACAAAACCCCCCAAAGTTATCCAACAAAGGGCTAGGCTGTGCCAACAGAGGCGTGCCCCAACGAGCTGCATCTCCCGACAGAAGGCTCAACACAAATCCCACCTTATCTCGGTCAGTGGGGAAATCAGCTGCTCTCACGCTGATATAAAGCTGGCATTGTCCCAGGAAGGCAGGAAACAGTTCTGGATTACCAGCAAATTTATCCGGCATAGCTATCTGACATTTCCTCCTGGGTGGGGGGGCAGCATGTACCTGAGCCTGCAGTTGTGCCACCTGAGTGGCCAGCAAGGTGAGTTGCTGGTTGAGCTGGGCATTTTCGGCAAGAAGCTGCTCCATCGTAGTAATAAGGGGTGGGTGGCTGAAAGCAAACTGTTCTGAACCAGCCCTCTTCTCTCAACCCCTATTTCAAAAGAAGAGACTGGAAAGCGTCCAAGGCTAAAAGGCTTCTGCCAAGATTTAATAGTAAACACACAAGAGCTAATCTTCTCAAGCAAAAGAGTTGCTTTCAGCAACCAGCCCCTCCCCAAACACTCCTTTTATAGAGAGCTCAGGGCGTGGTCTCCCTGTGCCTCCTCCCGAGGAGTCCCATAGCCTTTCTTTGTTTGTCCCTGCTCGACTGCCTCCTGCGTCGGGCGTCCTTGAACAGGGCCAGCTGTGGGTCATCATCCTCCGCACTCTCGGGCTCACACAGCTGAGCAGAGGTTCCCGGCTGAGGACTCTGCAAAGTCTCCAAATCATCATCAGCCGGTTCGTTTCCCTCCTCCCCCACATCTGAGTCCTCCGATACATCGGAGCCGGCTGTTGGACCCACAGGCTGACCCTGAGTCACAACAGAGCGAAGGTCAGGGGCCATCCGGAGTTCAGCCGGTAAGCAGTTCCAAAGGATTGGTGCACCCACCGAGAATGCTCTCCCCCTGGGGGTCACCAGCCGACATTCTCTGACCGGTGGTACCCTGAGGAGGCCCTCTCTGTGGGAACGTACAGGACGGAGGGAAGTTGATGCCGGCAGTAGGTGCTCCCGTAGGTAATCCGGACCCATGCCATATAGGGCTTTGTATGTCATCACCAGCACCTTGAATTGATATGGTGTGATCTCCACAGCTTTGTCTTGCTCTATCACCTGCTATTTATTTCCTTGCTGCACAGCCATTATTGTGCATTGCCTCCATAAACGCTGTTTTGTTTGTTTCCTTTCATTTATTTTAAACTCTCATTTCATCTTTGCACAAATGTGATTTCAAAACAAAAAAAAAAAAGCAAAACATGGTTTTGCTCCGGTTCAAGTATAGGAATAAAATAAATGACAAGCAAATTGGGAAGGTGGATAGTTATGGCCGCCTGGAGAAATTGTGCAATTAAAGGTCTGATTTCATTAATGCTGGTGACTGGAAGGAAAAGAGTTCAAGAAATGATTAATAAAAGGGCCATGCACAGGGATGTCAATAGCTCATAAAAAAAGAGCTGCTTTAAACTCTAAACAGCCTGCAGAACCTTCATAAACTAAGGGCAGGGACTGCAAGCACACTTTCTAGAATAAAGTGGAAATTATTTAGGAAGAAACAGATGTAGGCTCTTGGCAAGCTCTGCTACAATGCTAACAGGAACACTAACATCGTGTTCTGTGTAGAATAGTAAGCGTTCATTCCATGTTCAATCAACTTCAGGACTGCAAGCCCTTTGCCCCTCTAAAGTAACGTTACACTAAAACCTCACTCTAGTTTCTTTTTTCTGCACCCATAGATTTCATTTTTGTACCTTGTTCTCACATAGCTTTGGGATTTTTAGGATTTTTTTCTGCGTTTATTTTCATGTTATAAAATGGTGGAGAAGCTTGAGGTTTCGTTATGTTTTACTGTTGTGTATGTATTCTCTTGGGTTTGCATAGAAGGCTTTGAAGGCTGTTGCAGACTACTGGATGGTGATCACATACTGAAAACAGAAGATTTTCACATCAGCCGCTATTTCACCAAAAGTGAAGTCCTACATTTGACATATAAGTGTCCAAAAAAATATATCCTCTTTGGGGCATGAAGGAAAGGAAAGCAAGTTTTCCTCCACCAAACAGACCGGGAACGATGACAGGAAAACACATAAGGAATGTTTAAGATGGTACTATTCTAAAAGGTCAGAGTGTAAAAATGAGCATAATAACCCAGGAAATTAAAAATGAAATGTACGTTCTAAATCATGGTGATGGTGCACATGAGATAAAGATGGAAATCTGCCCAAGCATAGCAATGTTACAGACTAGAAATGAACAAAAAGAAAAGGCTGCTATGAAAGTTACAATTGGTGTTTTTAAAATAAGACACATTAATGTAACCGAATGAATCGTTTTAAAGAGGAACACTGGTGATTACTCTTACCCATTTGAATCATAAAGACTTGGATTTTAGCAGTAGGAAAAAGCTGAGATAGGAGCTATGAATTTCCCTTTAATATCTAAGATGCAAAGTTAAGGACGTCCAGTGACATCGCGCAACGTATTGGGACTTTTTCCCCATTGCCGGCAATGGGGTAGGCGTGGTTTCGGCATAACGCATCTGGCCCCAGGCCAGCAGTTTGACATGCCTGATCTACGAAGAGATTTTTTTTAAAAAAGTGACCATATCCTTTTGGTTTAAATTAACTTCATTTCCACTTCATAAAAATGCTATATATTCATTTAATCATCAATCAGGTGTGTATATTCTTTGGCCATATTTCACAACAAGTTACTTTGAAAAGTCATCCACTGTATCAAAATGTTTAAAGAATTTTAATTAAGAGACAGAGAAGGGGTATCTTAGAGGAACAAGTATTAACATTTTCATTCTTTATCATGATGTAAGCAATCCAAGCTTAATTCCAAAAATTATAAATTATTTCATATCTGCTTTAAAAGCCAAAACTAGACACGATCTTTATCTGTAAAGAGTTTGGAATGCACAGATCCCATATAAACATGGATGGAGTTAGCATGAAGTGATGGTGTGCTGGAGATGCTGTATGACTATGAGACATGTAAGCTTGGTATATTCTCCCTATTAATCTATCCAATGCATGATGGTTGAGAAATTAAATGGGGAAGAGCTGATCACATATGACCCATTGACCAGAGGCATGGTTCCATCTGGTTCATAGAATTAAGATATTTTGCCTCCTTGGACTATTATAGTAAATGCTGTTCTGCCACCAGCAGTGAAACAAGAGAAACAAGGCCAATTGGGCTCTTTAGTTGGAACTAATTACAGGTTACTTTATACCTACAAATGCATAATTAGCATTCCCTTTCTGGTAAACAACATGTGCAGAGTAGAAATAGCAAACGAAATGGGGAAAAATATGAAAGGAATGAGATTAAAATACAGCTAAATCAAGTTTTGAATATACCTCTAAATACCTTTTTTGTCACTGCAAACCAACCTCTTTACTATCATTTCCATGTAATGATTCATATAGAGGCTATGACTCCATAGATCCATTACGACCTAAGATTCCTCTAGCAAGAACAGATAGTTCATGCTTACTACCCACATATCTTTAATATCTTTTCCAAACTCTAAGATTTGTTTCTTCTCATCTTTTCAGAGTGACCTCTCCCCTATCATCCAATTCCAATATCCTAGCAAGCTCTACTTTCTCTGCCAAGAAGCCTCTTATCTCATACTGTAGTCTGAGCTGTCAGTAGCATCACTGTTCACTCTCTCTCCCAACAGTCCCAGCCTTTTATTTCTACAATTACAAGATTTTGTGCTTTTTTGTGCGTGTATAATAGAAAGTGCTCCACAACACTGTGGACTGATCATCAGAAAGGGGTGCTCAGTTCATTTCCCATATAGGTCTGAAAGCCTGTCTGATGATGCTTATATTATCAGTTAAGAGTAGAGCAACGTAGGTGGCTCCCAAAAGCCATTCTATGTTTCCCAATGGTCTCCTAATTTTTAATTAGGAGATAGGTACAACCTTCTGCCACAAGTTCAATTGTAAAGATAGAAACTTGTGATTACACTTCTGGTAAAGCAAATATGTTGGAATTAAGATTGCCGGAAGAAATATCAACAACCTAAGATATGCAGATGATACCACTCTAATGGCAGAAAGTGAAGAAGAACTAAAAAGCCTCTTGTTGCAGGTGAAGAAGGAGAGTGCAAAACTTGGGTTGAAACTTAACATTAAGAAAACCAAGATCATGGCATCCGGCCCTCTCAATTCCTGGCAAATAGATGGGGGAGAAATGGAGGTAGTGACAGATTTTATTTTCCTGGGCTTCAAGATCACTGCAGATGGGGACTGTAGCCAAGAAATTAAAAGACGCTTGCTCCTTGGAAGGAAAGCCATGGCAAATCTAGACAGCACACTAAAAAGCAGAGACATCACCCTGTCAACAAAAGTGTGTATAGTCAAGGCTATGGTCTTCCCAGTTGCAATATATGGCAGTGAAAGTTGGACCATAAGAAAGGCTGAGCGCTAAAGAATTGAGGCCTTTGAACTATGGTGCTGGAGAAGACTCCTGCGAGTCCCTTGGACTGCAAGGCGATCAAACCGGTCAGTCCTAGAGGAGATCAACCCTGACTGCTCTTTAGAAGGCCAGATCCTGAAGCTAAAACTCAAATACTTTGGCCAGCTAATGAGAAGGAAGGACTCACTGGAGAAGAGCCTAATGCTGGGAAAGATTGAGGGCAATAGAAGAAGGGGACAACAGAGAATGAGGTGGCTGGATGGAGTCACTGAAGCAGTAGGCGTGAGCTTAAATGGACTCCAGAAGATGGTAGAGGACAGGAAGGCCTGGAGGAACGTTGTCCATGGGTCGGACATGACTTCGCAGCTAACAGCAACAAAGCAAATACTGGGACCAACCAGATTTCTGCGCCAATTCAGAAGACTCTTGAAATAAATATAAAATTAAAATCAGAAGTTTTTCTTTTAGGTTTGATGAACAAGGAAATTGAAAAAGAATTTGGAACTTCCTTATTATGTATGTTGACAGCAGCGAGAATCTTATAGGCACAAAGATGGAAAGACACATTAATTCCCATAATTAAAGAGTAGATGGTAAAGGTGATGGAGTTATGGTGAGACAATTTTAATTAAAGAGAAAGTGATATCACATGTTGTAGATGTAGAAAAAAGATAGTCCACAGTATATACATCAGATTCTGTAACATAAGATTACAGTCAGGTGCCAGCTAGGCGGAAATCTTCTCTTCTGTGACAGCTAGTATGATATAATGGTGAATATGTTGGCTAAGACAATAAGATCCATGTTCAAGGCCATCTTCAGTCATGGAAGTTCACTAAATCAGGGGTTCCCAACCCCCGGTCCATCGACCAGTACTGGGCCACAGCATGCCAGCAACTGGTCTGCACAAACAAGCAAAGCCCCATCCACGGGATGTAGTCAGCACACAAAACCATGCACCCTCCGGTCCACAGAAAAACCTCTCTCCATGGAACCAGTTCCTGGTGCCCAAAAGGTTGGGGACCTCTGCACTAAATGACTGGAATTCTCAGCCAACTTGCCTTATAAGATTGGTGGTGAAGGGGAATGGAGGAAAACATTTTATTTATGGGTCGTGAAAGCTTCTGGAGAAAATGTGGTACATAAGTCTAACAAACAACAACCATCTTTTCCAGTGCTGACTGTTGGTCTGTATTGTATGGTCATTGAGCATGTTCACTCCTCAGCTTTGGAAATGATTTTTCCATTTCTCTTTTCTTTCATTGATTAGATTCTCCTGACAATACAAGTTCCTCTCTTTTTTGCATGACCAATGCTATTTTAGTTATCCAGGTATTCTGACAGACAGTAAGTGCACTGCAAGTTTATAAGATGCTGCACTTCTGTCCGAACAAAAGTATTCCAAAATGGCAGAATATTTTCCATTAGATCATAAAAGGACAATCTTTTTATCCATGACAGCTATGTGGGAAGTTACTTTGGGAGTTGAGGATGTATTTGGGTGTTTAACTCTCCTCATCTCCCTCTCCGATTCCCTCTCACCAAGCTACCCACTACTTTTTTTCTAAATGTCATATGAGAAAACCAGATTAGCAAAACTAAATTCAATAATCCTGTCCCATTAGACACTGTTGATGGATTACTAGGAAGGGTATTTTGAGCTATCCACTGTCATCCCAAAGGCTTGCCAAAAATTGTGTTCCTGTGCCAGAAAACAAATTATTTGTAAGCAAAATCTGATACACAACTAAAATTTCATCTTCCAATGATTTTCTCTGGCCATTCAGAATGATGTAATGCATTGCAATGGACATTTGGTGTTCTTTTTGGTACATTCATATTCCTGAAATCTGCCTACATCCCATCCATTAGAGTAGAAGAGAATTGAGGTTTTGCTGGTACAATTCCTGACATCCAAGTGTCTCATTAGCATGGAAAAAATAGTAAAGGGTTTAACATAGTACCACTATAAAAGCCATCCACCATCTCTGCTTTACCAAAAGACACACTAAGCCAGACATGTCAAACACAAGGCCCGGGGGGCTGGATCCGGCCCGTGAAGTAGTTTCATGTGGCCCGCGAAGCCATCCTGGAAACAATGAGGGAATGGCCCCCACTGTCTTGGCCCTGGCCCAGAGACCCTCCTCCTGCCAGAGACCCTCAGATCTGTCCCACTCCTGCCCAGGCCCCCATAGGCACCCTTGATGCGAACGATGTAGAGCTGGCCACGCCCACCCAGTAGGCCATACGTACTCTAGCCACTGTCGGGCCTCGGCAGCCCGACACACGAGGGGGGGCCCCTCCACCCCCCCGGCGCACCCGGCTACCCTCCCTCCGAACCCACCTGGAGACGGCATGGCCCGGAGAGCTCGGAGGCCCGCGACGCTCCCCTCGCCACTCCCGGACGCGCCGCGGCTCCTCCCGGCCCCGCCAAACTGCAGCACGGCCCGGGGAGTCCAACGGCCCGCGGCGTTCGTCTCGGCGCTTCCGGACGCGCCGCGGCTGCTTCCTGCGCCCGGCGGCGCGTCATCCAGGGGCTCCCCGGCGTGGGAGGCTCCGAATCCCGGGCCGTCTCTTCTGGCGCTTCCGGACGCGCCGCAGCTGCAGGCCTCGCCCGCCGACGCGACGACGCGCGGTTCCCCGGCTCGGGAGCAACGGACCCCGGACTGCAGCCAGCCTGGCGGAGGCCTGAGCCGACTTCCTAACTGTGCGGCCTGGGGGGACTTCCTGGCTGCGCGGCGCAGTGTGGCGACGCTGTCAGGGGACGGGTCCTTCCCCCCTGCGGTGTCCGGGTGGCTGGGTGACAGGGGGCTTCGGGGGTGGGTGCAGCAGGGAGTGGGTGAGGGTGAAGGGAAAGGGCGCGGTGGTGGTGACACGTTGGGGGAGCCTTACCTGCCTGAGCGTCGGGCGAAAGGCTTTGTAAGGGAGGGGTGGGGAAGTTATAGGGACTGGGAGGGCGGAGGCTTGTTTGGGTGGAGTTTGGGTGGGGTTTTTGGATGTGTATATAGCAGCGTTGGATGCAGATAGCAGCCAACGCTGGCTTTGTTTCTCGTTGCGGCTAAAGCTCTGTGGAATAAAGTGCTTCTAGACTGCAGCAGGAGTCTCTCGTTCCTGTTTTCGGTATCTACCCTGTTCGTTGCAGGACGAGTTTTGACAGAAAGCCAGCGTTCTGACGTGGTACCTGTGTCTCGAGCCCGGTGCCCACCCCTGCGGCCCCCTCAGGCCCATTAACCCCCTCCGGACCCAGGAAGGAATGCTTTTCAGGAGGCTGGGGCCCTGTCCCGAGGTGGAGGTGTCGGCATCCCCCCTCCCACCAGACTGTGGGGCCCCACTTGTCCAACCACGTAAGCCCCAGGATGACTGCCTCCGTCATAGACGGCACCACAACAAACCGGAGAGTCTCCCAGTGTGTACCCAACTCCATCCTCACCGGTGCCGTTACATGTGTAATAGGTGCCGCATCTGCGCAACCACTAAGCCCTCCACCAAGAAACCGGCAGGCCTCCTGCAACAGGTGGCCGACCCCGTACGACCTTGGCAGGACATCGCGATGGACTTTGTGGTTGAGCTACCGGAAAGCAGGGGATATAACGCATTGTGGACAGTTATAGACCTGTTCTCAAAACAGGCCCACTTCATCCCCTGTAAGGGATTGCCCTCGGCCCGTCGACTAGCCTGGCTGTTTGTTCAACATATCTATCGTCTCCACGGGGTGCCACGACGTATCATCTCCGACCGTGGGGTACAGTTTACGGCCCGGTTCTGGAGGGAGTTCGTGCGTTATATTGGAGCGACACAAGGTCTGAGCTCGGCGTACCACCCAAGCACGAACGGAGCCGCAGAACGCGCGAACGCGGCGGTGGAGCGATACCTGCGCTGTTATGTGTCGTACCAACAGTCCGAATGGGTGGACTTGATATCCTTCGCGGAAGTTGCCTACAACAATGCAGTGCATAGCAGCACTGGGTTCTCCCCCTTTAAAGTGGTATCCGGTTACGAGTTCGTTCCTATCGCGGGGTGCGATCAGGGGGCCCCGGCATCCTGCACACCTGGGGCGTGGATGCACCGATTGGAGGAGGTGTGGGGGGTGGCTAAGAAGGCGTTAGAACAAGCAGCAGAGTCATACAAAGAGCAGGCGGACAGGAAAAGACGGTCGTTTGCACCCCCCAAAGTGGGTGATCTCGTCTACCTCTCTACAAAATACCTGCGGCTGCAGGTGCCATGTAGAAAGCTAGGACCCAAGTACCTCGGACCCTTCCGAGTTATACAGGTAGTCAACCCCGTCACCGTCAGACTCCGGCTACCTCCTCTACTTGGGAAGATACACCCCGTTTTCCACAGCAGCCTGCTGAAGCCCGCTACGACCGCCTCTGCAGCGGCAGGGGAGGGTGGCCCGGGACCAGTACAGGGCAGTCACTACGAGGTACAGGAGATCCTGGACTCCCGGAAACGAAGAGGGCGGGTGCAATACTTGGTGCTCTGGAAGGGGTACCCCATGGAGGAGGCCACCTGGGTACGGGATGAGGATGTGTGTGCACCACGCCTTCTCCGTGCCTTCCACCGGAAACACCCGGGGAAGCCGGGGAAGACCCCGGGGGGGACAGTTAACCACGTTACGGATCGCTCACCTCTCTCTCCTTGCATTCCAGGTGAGCCCCTGGTAGAGGGGGCGGCATGTCGGGCCTCGGCAGCCCGACACACGAGGGGGGGCCCCTCCACCCCCCCGGCGCACCCGGCTACCCTCCCTCCGAACCCACCTGGAGACGGCATGGCCCGGAGAGCTCGGAGGCCCGCGACGCTCCCCTCGCCGCTCCCGGACGCGCCGCGGCTCCTCCCGGCCCCGCCAAACTGCAGCACGGCCCGGGGAGTCCAACGGCCCGCGGCGTTCGTCTCGGCGCTTCCGGACGCGCCGCGGCTGCTTCCTGCGCCCGGCGGCGCGTCATCCAGGGGCTCCCCGGCGTGGGAGGCTCCGAATCCCGGGCCGTCTCTTCTGGCGCTTCCAGACGCGCCGCAGCTGCAGGCCTCGCCCGCCGACGCGACGACGCGCGGTTCCCCGGCTCGGGAGCAACGGACCCCGGACTGCAGCCAGCCTGGCGGAGGCCTGAGCCGACTTCCTAACTGTGCGGCCTGGGGGGACTTCCTGGCTGCGCGGCGCAGTGTGGCGACGCTGTCAGGGGACGGGTCCTTCCCCCCTGCGGTGTCCGGGTGGCTGGGTGACAGGGGGCTTCGGGGGTGGGTGCAGCAGGGAGTGGGTGAGGGTGAAGGGAAAGGGCGCGGTGGTGGTGACACGTTGGGGGAGCCTTACCTGCCTGAGCGTCGGGCGAAAGGCTTTGTAAGGGAGGGGTGGGGAAGTTATAGGGACTGGGAGGGCGGAGGCTTGTTTGGGTGGAGTTTGGGTGGGGTTTTTGGATGTGTATATAGCAGCGTTGGATGCAGATAGCAGCCAACGCTGGCTTTGTTTCTCGTTGCGGCTAAAGCTCTGTGGAATAAAGTGCTTCTAGACTGCAGCAGGAGTCTCTCGTTCCTGTTTTCGGTATCTACCCTGTTCGTTGCAGGACGAGTTTTGACAGCCACGCCCACCCAGTAGGCCATGCCCACCCTGGCCACACCCACCCAGCCCCTTGAGGGCAACCGCAATGCTGATGCGGCCCTCAATGAAATTGAGTTTGACACCCCTGCACTAAGCCATTCTCTGTGATTAGGACTTGTAAATCACTTGATTTCACTTCTCAATCTATGTAGCTGCTTTTAAAGATCAAGCAGACGATTCGATCAGTCTGAAGCAGTCTGAATCGCCAAATTATTTTCAAATCTTTCAAAGCCTGATGTTGGTGCTTCACAGAGATCCTGCATCACACGTTTGGTCTAAATCAGCCTGCTTAAAAACTTTAATGGGAATTTAGTTGAACATGATGCAAAACCTTAATTATTTCTAAGGATCTTCCAAGAAAATATTTCTTGTCACAAAACATTTAATTCATACCAAAATGTTGGATCATGCAACCGACTTAAATATTTTTCACTAAAATTTCCAGCTTTTACATTATTTTCCCATATGCTGAGCAATGCATAAATATCCAGATACTATAACACCTTCAAAACTTTTCTTCTTTTGGCCTGGCAGCATTCATAATGGCAGTCATTTGCTTTTCAAACAAGCCCGCAGAAGGAAAACACATTAAAACTATCACAATGAAGCTGTTAGAGTAATATTGTTACCATTGGAATATCAAAGAACTTTGCAAGCACCAAGGATTTATTATCATCTGAAAACATTCAAATGTTAATGATACAAAACTGCACTAGGATACTCTTCCTTTGATTAGATGCCATGCATCAATCTGACACCCTTAATACTTTTCAGTTAGACTGAGAAATGAAATCAATTTTAAATTACATTGCACAGTATGCCTGCTGCTTAATTTAGAAATAAAATTATTTCCTTATAAATCTTACGATTATCAGCTAGGCAAGTGTAAATAGCCTAAAGGAAAGTTTCTCTGGAGGACTGCACTTTTCGAGTTGGCTTTCTCTAGAAAGCCCACGAGTTTAGAACAGGATTATAGGATATGTGTGGCTACAACCGAAATAAACTTTCAACATCTTGTCTTCCTCTCTCCCTATACCAGTGATGGCGAACCTTTTAGAGACCAAGTGCCCAAACTGCAACCCAAAACCCACTTATGTATTGTCGGGTGCCGGGTGGGCGTGGCCCAATGGGTGGGTGTGGCTGCAGTGGTAACGGCAGACTGGTTGGGACTAAAAAGTTCAATCAATCAATTCCAACTTTGTGACATCTTTTTTTTTTCTGGCGAGAAGTTGAAATTGATTGATTGAACTTTTTTTTTTTTTTTGCACACGGTGGCGGAGGCCTAAAGCAAAAAGGTTTTATAAAGCCCAGCTGAAGGCCTGGGACTGGGCCGACGGTGTGCGTGCCCACAGAGAGGGCTCTGTGTGCCACCTGTGGCACCCATGCCATAGGTTTGCCACCACGGCCCTATACTATTTAGCAATATACAGTATGTGGCATGAGATAACTAAAACACGAATGAAGGCAGATATAGGTGCCCCAGGATAATATTTCAGGATCCAATCTGGGTCTGTCAGCAGGACCAGAGTTTTAGTCTTCTGAGCTTTTGGACATGTGCTGGAGCCCCCTTCCTCAGTGAATTTCTCTTTACTGGAATGCAGAAAGAGAGAAGTCCTTAAGAATGAGCTCCAGCACACGTCCAAAAGCTCAGAAGATTAAACCTCTGGTCTCGGTGCCTGACCCAATTTATATATATTTCTCTGACGTTGCTTATTTTATTGGTTATTATTGCAAGAAATAGGGGACTCTCTGCATATTTTGCATTACTGGATATGATGGGGAGACAAAAATGAGAAAATTTGGCTGTGACCTTTGGTAATGCCATGTACCTGTGTTGCTGGAATTACATCAGGATGTTCCTCTCCCCCTTGGCAATTCTACCTATAGAACCTTTACATATTCATGCTGGGGCAACATATTCAGAATGGGGTTTTATCCATTGTTCATACATCACAGTTCAGAGGCATTCCACAGAATCCAAGAAAAATAAATCAAGCAGTGTTTTGTTCCTTAATTATAAGGATATGTACAAAAAGGGACAGAGTTGCAGCATGACCCCAATTTCATTGTTTTCTGATTCTAACTTCCCCTCCCAATTTGGATACCACGCCTTAATTTTTTTTTATTCCATTTATATCCCGCCCTTCTCCGAAGACTCAGGGCGGCTTACAAGCTTAGCAGTAGCCTTCATTCTATGTATATGCCTGCTTATTAGGGCTTTCATACACCACCACCCCAAGCGGCATTATTACAAAGTCAGCTTAATTGCCCCCAACAATCTGGGTCCTCATTTTACCTACCTCGGAAGGATGGAAGGCTGAGTCAACCTTGAGCCTGGTGGGATGCGAACCTGCACTAATTGCAGGCAGCTGGTGTTACTTAAGGAGGCATTAGCCCACTGCTCCACCAAGGCTATTGGCACCTCCCTAAACATTTTATGTGGAAATAATTATCTGACACATCTTTGGCTATTGGAATTAGCATGTATAGGTCACCTTTGGCTCTGCCATCCTATTTGAAATGTTACACTTCCCATAGTTCCCTTAGGATAGATATGGAGAACCTCTGGCCTGCTTTGTTGGCCAAGCCAGACCATAGAGCAGGGGTCTTCAAAGTTGGCCTTTTTATGACTTGTGGACTTCAACTCCCAGAATGAGTTGAAATCCACAAGTCATAAAAGGGCCAACTTTGAAGACCCCTGTCATAGAGTCTTCTAGAAACTACTTCCCCTGTCTCACACCGAACCTCACTTCAAGATTTACAAACTATGATGGTAGGAGCAATTGAAAAAGTAACATATATGAACCAGATGATTGATAAAAATCAGAAAACATTAAAATATAATCTAAGATCAGCTAATGATAAAGCAGAAAGCTTTAGCTTCACCTGCCTATATTGGAAGAAAAATATGTAGTTCCTGCAAGACTATGAGAAGAAAGTTTAGAAAATAAGAGATGCAACCTCTGGGCTTCAACTCCAAGACAAATATAACAATCTATTTAAAACAGTTTTTTAAAAAAAAACTGGACTAGAGGAGTACTCAGAAAAGCCCTGATGATAAAAGCTTCCCATCATGACATACCAAGAACAGAAACAAGTGGTAAATCTCATGTCATGGTACTTTGACTCCTCAGTCAAATGTGATTACAGGACACACAAATTATAATGAAGCAGGATGTTCATCATAAAAGTTATATTGATCTAATGAAATATTTATGACTATATGTTATTTTCATATAGTTCAATGCCTTAGGATTGATGATAAGAAGCAGCAACATTAGGTCTCAAAGTGAAAGGTTAATTTTCCCCCCAATAAATTATTATCTACAAACATTTTATGAAGATCAACATGACCTGTAAATCAGGACTCACGGAAGGAAGACTTAATCCTGCTGGTTGAAATAATTTGTGGAATCTGGCTGGCACATTTTTCTCTCCTGCAAATGGTTTTTCCATCCTTCTATCTTGAGGTTTAGAATCAGTTCCAATAGCCCAGTTTTATTGTCTAGCTAAAATGGCTGCTATTCAATTGGTATTCCCTATTTAGCTAGCAAAACCATCAGAACAACTCGATAACAAGATCAAAAGAATAAAGTAAGAATAATATCTCTATGGTAAAGATTACAACAACCCCATAACACTTCCAGAAACTATATAGTGCTGTTACCCCTTTACTATGACAAGATTCAGTCAACCAAGTCCATTCTGTAAGTTATGTCTGCCATCTAACAAAATTGTTCTAAGTTTTTTTTTTCTGATTCTTTTGTTATAGCTTACAAGTGATAGATATGAAGAAAGTGGTTTTTTAGCCCCAGGATAGCAATTTTAAGACTAATTAGGCCATCTTCCAATTTTTAATTCTTAAACAATAAGAAAAAAAATGAAACTGATAATTAAGCCTCTTGCTCCACCTCCACAACAGGAACTGACTGTGACAATTTAAAAAGGCTGCCCAAAAGAGCAATTAAGGTCTTCATCACTGATCCAAATTTATAAGTAACCATACAGATGAAATTTACAAGGGGAATGCTACAGTATTTACTAAGTGAGATTTGCCTGTTTCCAAGATTATAGGAGAATCTTGACTGTAAAAAAGGAGAGGGCTGGATGATATTTAATATTTATAGCAAAAATACTTCCATTAATTTCTGCTTTGAGATCACTGGGGAAAAATAAATGGCTCAGCAGTGGTAAATGGCTCTAATATGGAACCATCTATTATCTGCAGAGTCCCGATCTAGATATTGGGAAGAAGGCAGCAGCATATGCTTTAAATGTGCTAAAGTGAACTTAAAGACTGGCCCATGGCCAACTTCAATTAGTTTGAGCAATAACCCAAATGGGTAACTGTCATTCTTCATCATCTTCCTAAACATTTGTTACATAGTTAATCAAATGCCACACACTGTGCTGATTCATATAAAATCCTAATATAATTCAAGATCCTATCTACGAACTAATAAATCAGCCCCAAATTCAAGGTTAAAAGGGGCTTGTAATTATCTATCCTTCTATATCTATCTATCTATCTATCTATCTATCTATCTATCTATCTATCTATCTATCTATTTCTACCTATTCCAAAGGGATTTGAAAATAATATAATTTTGGAAATACTGTAATGATCTTAGAAATATACACTCACGTCCTGGCCATTTTTTTTGTCCCCATTGTCACAAATTTTCTTTAAATTCCAATACGACAATCTTGTATTCCTAAGCAATATGCTCCATTAAAAATGTCTTAATATCATAAGAGACAAAGGATTTAAAAGGAAAAAATGTAAACAAACAAGAAAGCTGTGAGAATGAAAACAAGAAATTTAAAAAAAAGCACAGGGAAAGTGAATTGGGAAATGCCCACTAAAATAACATGCATTAAGACTCAGTATGTATGCATTTCCTCAGACTCCCCATTCCTTTACATTGCAAGATCCCCAATAATGCATGCAGGGGTCCTACCTCAACGTGAGAGAAAAATATGACAATCTGAATGCTTCTGAACTATAACTCCCAATGTTTAACCCAGGGGTGTCAAACTCAATTTCATTGAGGGCCACATCAGCATTGTGGTTGCCCTCGGGGGGCCGGGTGGGTATGGCCAGGATGGGCGCGGCCTACTGGATGGGCGCAGCTGGAGTGCGTATGGCCTACTGGGTGGGCATGGCCAGCTCTACATCATTGGCATCAAGGGTGCCTATGGGGGCCTGGGCAGGAGTGGGACAGATCTGGGGATCTCTGGCAGAAGAAGGGTCTCTGGGCCAGGGCCAAGGCAGCGGGGACCATTCCCTCAGTTTCCAGGATGGCTTCAGGGGCCACATGAAACCACTTCACGGGCTGGATCTGGCCCCCGGTCCTTGTGTTTGACATGTCTGGTTTAACCCCATAATCCTTCCTGAGCAGGATGGCTGAGAATTTCAAGTTCGGTAATAGCAAGAACTAGTAAACTAATCCTTCATGTTTTCCACATTCCTAACATTGATTGGAAGTACATTTATACATCTTAGGTGATTTCTTGTGTGTCATATACCAACGGTACAATATTTTACAAAACTTCTCCCTTAAATTATAAAACAATATTAATTTTAATCCTTTTTAACAATTTTATTTCCCATTGGAAAGGTATTATAATCAAAATTCTTAGCCCATGTGATCATTCATTCTTTAACCTGCACTTCCTTTTCAAGACTCACCCATTCTTTCATTCAAACCAAACAGCAGGGTTCAAAGTACAATTTAAAGTCAGGTAACCTTAATCCTGCTCTTTTGTTTGCATCCTGGAGAAATTTGATATTTCACCCTTTTTTCCCCCCATGTCATATAAATCTAGATACATCTCTTGGCATAGTTTAAAAGGTCTGTCATTTGTAAAAACAGGTATTGCTTAGAATAAAAGAATCATTCTACAGAGTATATTCACTATACCCAGTGGTGGGATTCAGCCAGTTTGCACCAGTTCAGCAGAATGGACTTCCAGAAGCGGCATCCACACAGAGAACAAGTTGTTTACATATTTGAATCCCACCACTGACCATACCACAGAAAAATGATAATTGTACCTTTTCCCCTCTTAGTGCATTCTTCTTAATTTAATTCCAAACCTTTACATATTTATTTTGAAATAACATACAATTATTATGATATTTAAACTATGTAAAATTACATTGTAATATGCATATATTTTGAGCACCAGTTTGAGGCATCGGGCTAGAAACTTGAAAGTTTAGTCCAGGAGTAGGCAACCTTGGCTCTTTTATAATTCGTGGACTTCAACTCCCAGAATTCCTGAGCCAGCATGGCTGGCTCAGGAATTCTGGGAGTTGAAGTCCACGAGTCATAAAAGAGCCAAGGTTGCCTACCCCTGGTCTAGTCTGATGCCAGGCACAAAGCCTGTGGATAATCTTGGGCCAGTCACTCATTCTCAGCCCCAGGAAGGAGGCAATGGTAAACCACTTCTGAAAAAAAACTTGTGAAGAAAACTGCAGAGCTTTGTCCAAGCATTATCTGAAAATCAAAGACAAGTGAGCAAAAAGCCAAACAGGTATTTTCTCATCTGAAAACGATTTTGAACAGTTAATTCTTTTTGATTTTCCATATTTTAAAAACATCTGCAATTTTTCCCTTGCCCATTAACATCTATATTTCTTCTAGAGAGTTTTTCAGAATTAAAACCAAGTCATCTGCAAAAGCCATTAGGTTATATACTTTTTTTAACTTCTCTCATCCTGTCTCACATCTCTATTCAAAATTTCAAGAGCTAGGATGAATAACAATAGAGAAAGGGGGCATTGTCCCTTTGTATATATCACCAGGTTTTATCAATTCCCCAAGGACTCTAATATTTCACAATAAATGAAATATATTTTTTCTATTCAACATACTCAAGCTCCAGTTAAAGTATTGGAATATTGATGTATTCGTTAATTTTTGAAATAAAAAGAATTACAAATAAGCTCTGAAACATTGTATTACTACTTGGAGCAGATGTCGACTGCCATCTGCTGCTAAGCTTGAAAACTTCTACATGTCCAACCAGCTCCAATAAGTATTTTTCAGCCTAATAAAATGCAGGAATATTATATGACTTCAGATTTCAGGTGGAAGGTAGGCTGAATATTCCATCACTACCATCACCATCAAGTAAATTAGCACATCCAAAAGAAAAGTTTAGTCCTTATGTGTACCTAATCATTTACTTCATACAAAAGGTAAAGTTTGTCTCAAGTCAAGCTCAATTCCTGATAACTACGTGGACATAGTTGCTGTATACGTCTCAGTTGTGGGTGTTTGTTTCTTATTTTCTTCAAAATTAATGTATGTATGTATGTATGTATGTATGTATGTATGTATGTATGTATGTATGAAAATAGAATGAATTCTATCTCAAAAAGTCAACTCTCAGCCTGGGAATTACAGTACCAAATTATCTACCATTTAAATCAGGGAAGTTGTGTAACCTGCTTCCATAGGTTTAGTTGGCTAGCAAAGCAGAAACTATATGACTTTTCATTCAGGGACTCAAGGCTGTATTCAGAATGTAAGCACTGTAGTAACACAATTGAAGAAGTGGTGCTAAGCAGGTTTATGGAAAAAAGGACAGTCTAAAAGACATGCAAAATCTCATATAAATGTCCTAACGTTCAGAGTAATTAGAATGTCAGAGTCCTGTTTCAACAACGTTTACTCTAATGTGAATGTTCTCATGTCTACTTTTACTCATATTTTAAAAAATATTTTGCATTGCCTTATTGGTTGTTCTATTTTTGTTTTTAAATCATGGCTGTTTTAACTTGATCTTTTTAAGTAACAATTTTGATTGCACCAAAATAGATTTAATAAACAAAACACACAACAACCTTTGACCCTTATAGGAAAAGCCTTTTCTGTCATGGCCTCTGCTCTTCGGAATATCTCCCTACCTGAGGTAAGTTCTTCCAGAAGGGTATTAAAACCAGTGGTGGGATTCAGCTTGTTCGCACCACTTCGGCAGAACCAGTAGCTAATTTTTTTTTGTTGCCCAGGCCCATAATGGACTTCTGGAAGCAGCATTCACACAGAGAACTGGTTGTTCACATATTTGAATCCCACCCGGATTAAAACCTCTCTGCCAGATAGCCTGGGATCTTGACAGGGGTGCTCATTGTTGAAGGTGGTTGGTGGATTAACTGGGAAGAGGTTACCCTAGTACTGATCTGACCTTTTTTCCCTCTTGCCTTTGTATTTAACATTTTAAATATTTTGTATATTTAATTATTTTAATTGTAAGCCACTCAAGAATCACTTTTCAGAGTGAGATGGGCAGCATATGAATAAAATAAAAGTAAATCAATAAAGTCTTACATAGATTTCCAAAAGCCAGCATTCAGGGCCATACTGATCCGGATTACAGATTAAATGCAACAAGATTTGTAGGATTGACACACAGCTCTATCTCTACCCATTTTTAATGTGTTCAGTTTAAATAGTTTAAATAAGTGTTTATGTTATTTTAATTTTTAATGGGGAACCACCCAGAGTTCCTTATAAGATGAGAAGCTATATAAATGTTTTAAATGAATAAGTAAACAAAGCAAAGAGAGGATGTTCATAGCTGCTAATTTGGGAGGGTGGAAGCTTGAATCTGAGTTTCTTTACAAGCAAGTCCTCTTACAGATTGAGGAAGGAAGGAACTAAAGTGCTACTCTGACTCCCTTATGTATATAAAGATTTGATCTGATAATGTATTTTGCTGTTTGCATCTTACTCTGATTACAGAATCTTCTTACCATTTTTGAATAAGGAAGAACAGCTCTTATCAATATCTCTAATATTTTTCCCTTGAAAAAAGAGATCAATCAAATACAGAAATGCTCACTGAGGGGGGTGGGCAAGAAATAACAGTACTACTTCAAAGGAAAGAGGGACACGGTGGCTCAGTGGGTTAGGATGCTGAGCTTGTCGATCAGAAGGTCGGCAGTTTGGCGGGTCGAATCCTGAGTGCCACGTAACAGAGTGAGCTGCCTGTTACTCGTCCCAGCTTCTGCCAACCTTGCAGTTCGAAAGCACATAAAAATGCAAGTAGAAAAATAGGGACCACTACAGTGGGAAGGTAACAGCGTTCTGTGTGCCTTTGGCGTCTAGTCATGCCGGCCACATGACCACGGAGACGTCCTCGGACAAGCGCTGGCTCTTCGGCTTTGAAACGGAGATGAGCACCGGCCCCTAGAGTCGGAAACGACTAGAATGCATGTGCGGGGGAACCTTTACCTTTACCTACCTACTTCAAAGGAGAGTATTTATTTAAACGTATAAGCAGATATTTAAACACCATTACAATTCTGGGTAGCATACAAAACAATTAAAACAATTTATATGAAAACATCAATACTTTACAGACAATCTACAAGGTGGGGAGTGGGGATCAGCCTCCCATTCTAGCCCAAAGCCTGGGAAGAGCCAGGTCTTAAGGAGTGGGCTAAATAAAGTTAAGTTGCAGGGTCCTGATAAGGATTTTTAACATCTCCTTGCAAACGGCATGTGTACCATCGTGCTTGAAAGCAGCTACCATTGTCCCAGTCCCCAAGAAAACTGCAGTTGAGTGCCTGAATGACTACAGACCTATTGCATTAACGTCTGTAGTCATGAAATGCTTCGAAAGATTGGTTCTCCAACATCTTAGGACATGCCTCCCACTGGACTTTGATAAACATCAATTTGCCTACAGGGGAAATAGGTCGACAGACGATGCCATAGCTACTGCTTTACACTCTGTAGCAAGTCATCTCGAGAAGCCTGGAAGTTACGTCAGGATGCTTTTTGTTGACTACAGCTTGGCTTTCAACACCATTTTGCCGAGCATTCTCATCAAGAAGCTGACTGACTTGAAATTCTCCCCCGCCATCTGCGATTGGATTCAAGACTTTCTTAGGGATCGGTTAGAAACAGTGAGGGTCGGGTCTGCTTTGTCCACCCCCCTGAAGATTTGCACCGGCACACCACAGGGCTGTGTGCTTAGCCCCTACCTGTACTCTTTATACACTTATGATTGTGTATCATCTGACCCATCCACTGTGATAATCAAGTTCGCAGATGATACAACTGTGGTGGGTCTTATTACAGGTGGGGATGAGACAGCATATAGGGCGGAGGTACAAAAACTATCCATATGGTGTAGTAACAACAACTTGCACCTAAACATCGGCAAGACGAAACAGATGGTGTTAGACTTCCGGAGAAAAAAGGAGGAACCTGCCCCACTTCACATCGGAGAGAACTGTGTAGAGAGAGTTTCCTCCTTTAAATTTCTGGGAGTCTACCTCTGTGAAGATCTGACCTGGAAAGTTAACACAACTCAGGTGGCTAGAAAGGCCCAATAGAGGCTTCACTTTCTTAGGGTCTTGCGGAAGAACAGGGTAGAACAACAGCTAATGACCCTCTTTTACCGGTCTACTATAGAGAGCGTCCTGTCGTATGGTATTGTGGTTTGGTATGCTGGTCTGACAGCCGCGGACAGGAAAGTATTACAGAGGGTAGTGAGCACAGCACAAGACATTGTGGGCTGTTCCCTGACACCACTGGATGACATCGCCAGGGCTCGTTGCCTTGGAAGAGTGAGAAAGATTCTCAGGGATGACTCACACCCTGGACGGTATCTCTTTACTCTCCTACCATCCGGTAGGAGATATAGGAATATAGCCAGCCATAGCAACAGGCTGAAAAATAGCTTTTATCCGTGGGCTGTTAGGCTTTTAAATGGGACATAATCTTATGCAGAATTGACTTGGGAGGCCGGTGTGTGGTGTAGTTGGTTAACATAGTGTGGTGGGATGGAGGGTTTGTTGTCACTGTGTGTTGGGGGGATAGAGCACGGGGGGGGGGGGAAGGCTCAGCTAATCTCAATGTACACATGTTGTACTTTGACAATAAAGGTTTATTATATAAGTCTCTGGAGGAATCTCATTCCAGTGGACAGACATCAGAAAAGTCCATTTTCTCAATCCCATCAGGCTGGGCATTGCTTAATCAATGGGGCCCAGAACCTGATAAGATTGTTTAGCATGAACAGAAACTACAGAAGACAGACAGTAACCAAGCCCTAATACTCATTATATTTACTGAAGCCCACAGGATTTGGGTTCTTGTATCATTTAAACAATCTTTGTTGCTACAGTAGTTTTTGGAAGAAAGACAAATATGTTCCTACATCAGATTTATGAAGCAAAAAATGGGAAACAAATAATGAGTCAGGAGCAGAGCTCAAAATTTGTGGAGCCAAAATATCCTCCCACTGGCATTAAGTAGCTTGTCTGAATTCCAAAATCAAGAAGTATCTGAAACACAGAAGGATGTGAAATCATGCAGTTCATAGCTCAGTCGAGTTTATCTTTTAACACAACAAAACATACTACGCTCACCAGTACTCTTGTACTTTAGGGTGCAGCAATCTCGATGGAGATCTTTACAAAGGGGGTGCAGTGTATGCCACTCAGCATACACAATGAACAGCACAGCAGGAGGCTGGAGAGCTCCGGGCTATAACCGTTTACGCGGGAAAAGCCTGGATGGTTCAAGCAGTTGACAGCCCCAGGCATGGTCAGCCCTGGTGGGAAGCCAGGGTTTAAATCCATTGGCCACCTGCACTGGCGGGAAGCCCAGGTTTGAATCGATTGGTTGTGATTCACCTGGGCAGGTATAAATAGACGCCAGGTATCCCCTTTGCCCCAGATTCATTCTGTTCCTGAATAAACGCATCGTTACCCAGCTCTTGTGTCCGTCTCTCTGTGAATCATATGATCTTGCAGGGGAGATTCATGAAAAAGCTTCTGGTGTTAATACAGGCATACTATTTGGTTGGCTGTCTCCCACATACATAACGACATACGAATGGAAACGACGGTACGGTAGACACGCCAATAAGGATTAATTAATGACCTTGCTACTTTCGAAAAACTAGGCAAATTTGAGCCTAGCTAGGATTCGAACATATAACTGGAGAAGTTAATAATAAAAGAAAACAAAACTAATTCACATCTGCCTATCCCAGGTAAGAACTCGATAGGTGGGACAAAAATGCCAAACCCAGTCTGAACATCTGGATGACTGTGTGATGATTAATAACAAGGAATAATAGTAATAATAATAATAATAACGACGACGACGACGACGATAATGATCCAAAAGGCAAGAGGAAATCCCTTTTTGCCGGCCCAGCTATACACGTCGTAAGCATCGAGACCAGAGGTCTTCAAACTTGGCCCTTTTATGACTTGTGGACTTCAACTCCCAGAATTCCTCAGCCAGCGTGCCTGGCTGAGGAATTCTGGGAGTTGAAGTCCAGAAGTCATTAAAAAGGCCAAGTTTGAAGACCCCCTGATCGAGACTGCCTTGAAAGGAAGGCGTGAAGACGGCACGCCTCGCCCTTTCAATCTCGCCCTAACCCCGCCCCCCCCTCTTCCCCCCTCCTCGCCCGATCTCGCAATCGGAAGAACCCGGTGACGTAATACACAAAGAGCGAATTCTTCCAGCCCCTCCCTCCCTCCCTTTCCCCCCACCCACCTCGCGAAATGCATTGTGGGCGTTGCGATCTGCCGCCGCCGCCGCTTCCACGAGTCTGCGCAGGCTCGCTTCCGTCTTGCCTTTCCTGCCGCTTTCTTCACTGACGGCCTGTCGCAAATCCGGGCCGCTTCTTCCGGCCGCGCTCCTTCCCTCCCGCTCGTTCCGTCGCTTCGCTCGACGTCGCCCCTACCGCTTCTCGCTTGCCGTTAAGCCGAAGCGAGCGGCTGTTCTCTCTCTCGCTCTCTCCCCCCCCCTCAGGGCCTCTTCCCCTCTCTTTCCCCCCTTTCCCCCCCCGCCCCGAAATGCCCCCGAAGAAACAGCCCGCGGCAGCGGCGGCGGGGAATAAAAAAGCGGATCAGAAGAAGAAGGAGAAGATCATTGAGGCGAGTCTCGGGCCCGAGTCCTCTTCAGCGCGGGGGGGGGGGGAGGCTTCAGACGCGTCGGTGCCGGTTTCTCCCTGCCTGCCGGCCTGCCGGCCGGCCTGCCTAGATATGTGGAAGAGTTTTAGAAAACTGGACAGGGTATATGTTGAAACCGAAATTAGGGTCTATAATGTCTTTATTGTCGGGCCGTCAGCTAGTGAGATTTGGCTAGCCGTCAAGACTTTTGTGGGTTCCGTTACTAAGATTCAAAAATTGTAGGGAGGTAACTTTTAAGTTAGCAGTTTATTTAGAAAAGGTATATAGGGTTTCCTGCCTTAGCAGGGGGTTGGACTAGATGACCTCCAAGGTCCCTCCCAACTACTACTACTACTACTTCTTCTTCTTCTTCTTCCTTCTTCTTCCTTCTTCTTCTTTCTTCGTCTTCTCCTTCCTTCTTCTTCTTCTTCTTCTTCTTCTTCTTCTTCTTCTTCTTCTTCTTCATCTTCTTTCTTCTTCTTCTTCATCTTCTTTCTTCTTCTTCGTCTTCGTCTTCTCCTTCCTTCTTCTTCTTCTTCTTCCTTCTTTCTTCTTCCTTCTTCGTCTTCTTCGTCTTCTTCTTCTTCTTCTTTCTTCTTCCTTCTTTCTTCTTCTTCTTCTTCCTCTTCTTCTTCTTCTTCGTCTTCCTTCTTCTTCTTCTTCTTCTTCTTCTTCTTCTTCTTCTTCTTCTTCTTCTTCGTCTTCTCCTTCCTTCTTCTTCCTTCTTCTTCTTCCTTCCTTTCTTCTTCTTCTTCTTCTTCTTCTTCTTCTTCTTCTTCTTCTTCTTCTTCTTCCTTATTATTATTATTATTATTATTATTATTATTATTATTATTATTATGGCAACAGATTGTATGTTAGTCACTACAGAGACTTTTAGGGGCCTTGTTTTCTTATCTCAGTCTTAAGTTTGAAGACCAGGGATGATGGGGAGGGGGGGAAAAAAAGGCATGTAAAGAAGGCAAGGCATCTGTTGACATTTGTAACTGATGCTGGAATTAATTTTGGACTCAAATGTTCCTAATTGTAGGTAGCTTTCTCAGAATCATTCTCTGTCTGGCTAGTATTTATGGATTTATTACCCATATATCTCATGCTCGGTGTGTTTAGGTACTAAAAAGGGTGGCGTGTATGGGAATCTCTCCTAATTTGATTCTTATAATGACAGTCCTGTGTGGTCAGGGTAGCTGAGAGAGAGGAGGACTCCTCGTGCGCAGTCACCCAGTGAACTTGGTGAGGGAAGGCCAAGGTGTCCCTAGTTCTCCATATTGGCTGACTGAAATTACAAGGATTTAAGAAAGGCGGTGGTGGTGGTTCACAAGCCTCAGGGAATCTTTTTCTAGAAGTTAAAAATTAAAGAATTTTTTAAAAGATGTTTACGTGCTGATGCTAAAAACTTCAACTCTGCTAATAGCAACAAAGCCATGAGTCCTGAGCGCAGCTGGAGTGCTGCTACAAAGACATGGATGTAATTTCAAGGAATAAACATCACCAATTAAAACAGACATGTCAAACACAAGGCCCCGGGGGGGGGGCAGATCCGGCCCACGAAATGGTTTCACGCGGCCCGCGAAGCCATCCTGGAAACAGGGAGGGAACGGCCCCCACTGCCTTGGCCCCGGCCCAGAGACCCTCCTTCTGCCAGAGACCCACAGATCTGTCCCACTCCTGCCCAGGACCCCATAGGCACCCTTGATGCGAACGATGTAGTGCTGGCCACGCCCACCCAGTAGGCCATACGCACTCTAGCCACGCCCACTCAGTAGGCCACGCCCACCCTGGCCATACCTACCCGGCCCCTTGAGGGCAACCGCAATGCTGATGCGGCCCTCAATGAAATTGAGTTTGACACCCCTGAATTAAAGTATCAAGCTTAAAGTTCTGTTTTGTACCTGTATACAAGAGAATATGCACATTGGAGTTGGCTGTAAAAGTATATTAATGATGTGGAGTAACAGTTTTCCTTCCATGAATAGATTTGTACTGTGGGGGTTCGCGGGATTCTTTGACAGAGTTAATGCAATTCATTTCTGTGAAGTAATTTGCACTGGCTTTATAAAAAGCTAGGATATAGCATGGGCTGAAGCAACATTTCCTGGAAGATATTTGGTATGTGCCTAAGGGGCTCCAGGCCTTATGGCTCTGTTGCTCACTGCAAAGTTCCACTAAGACCAGCTCAGCCTAGTAATACTTGGGTGAGTTGGTGAAGGAAGAAGACTCTTCTCAGTCTTCTCCTATAGAACTCATGCTGGAGCAGTTTGCCTTGAAGGGGTCTGCAATGCAGCTTTCGGGGAAACTTTGCCTAAATCTTTGAATGCCCAGCCTTTTATAATAATCGTATGAAGCCAAATTATTTTGAATGATTTTATGACTTACGCTGCTAATTTACGATGTTACGAGAGGGAATAACCTATGAGGCCTCTAAAAAGTTTCAGTGGTATAATAGTTCAGTTGCTATGTTATCTTGAATCTTGGGATAAAACTGATAGGACTGGATTTTGAGCAAAAACAAATTCTGTTAAGGTTTGCTGGAATAATAACCAAGGATATCCACCAGACCAGTATAGTCTACCAAAATGAACATTGAATACAGTAATATTTTTAGACTTGGAGGTATTAATCAATACAGGCTATTCTGTGGGCGTGGATGTATTAAGTTACTCTATAGAGCTGTGTAAGCGAATGATACTTAACTAATAAAATATCTCAGAAGTCCATTTTTCAAAGGATTTAAAATCTAAAATAGAGACATTGAAATTACTGAGGAAAAGAACTGGAGGCATGGGAAGAATATAGGATTATTTCAATTATCCTATATTTTAGCAAAATAAGATTTGAAAGACTAATTTTAAAAGACTCAAGAAAGAAAAGTCTATTATGTGACTATTATCTCTAAGAGGGAGTAGTAGAGGAAGAGTAATACAGTGAAAAGGAATGAAACATTGGAAGAAAGTGGTTTGATTCTGTAATATTTAAAATCTTAAGCAGCGTAAGGATTTACATCAGTCGGCATGGTCAGGCTTTTTGGAGATAACTCACACATTAATACAGATCTTTAGGTATTGCAAAAATGCTTTGAATCACTTTATATCTGATAAAATAGTTTCCTACTTTGATGATGGCAGTGTTAGACGTGAAAGGCAAATGATCACGCTACTAATTTGTTAAAACTGATGTAAAGTTTCAGATTAATTTGCTAGAAAGAAAATGTCCCTTTTATTCAAAGTTTAATAGTTCTCCAGTAAAGTCTAAGGTATCATTTTTGCTTCTCTCTCTCATAATTTGTTTACAACGTATTATACAAAATATTTGCAAAATGTTTAAATCTCAAAATAAGGCAAAGATAAAGAAATAATTAGACCACACAGTGCTATGGATATAATAATAAAAATAAGAGAGTGAGAGCTTTATCATACTTTCTTCTAATAGGCTTTGAAAAGTTTGAATGTCTTACTAAAAATAGAAATGGATAACTTGATTGTTGTTGTCAAAGAAGGATTAGAGACAGTTTTGGAAAGAACTGGAGACATCTTTTTAGCCACTAAAGAATATTCTTTTTGCTTTATTACAGGACTGGTATCTTAAAATTGCATATCATTTGCACTCAACACTAACAAGAATGTCTTATGTAATATCCTATCTAATTAGTGGTGGGATTCAGCCAGTTCGCACCAGTTCAGCAGAACCGGTAGCTATTTTTTTGTTGCCCAGGCCCAGAATGGACTTACGGAAGTGGCATCCACACAGAGAACCGGCTGTTCACGTATTTGAATCCCACCACTGTATCTAATCGATCATTTTGAAAAAGTAAAAGTTAATGTTGTTGTTAGTTGTGAAGTCGTGTCCGACCCATCGCGACCGCATGGACAACATTTCTCCAGGCCTTCCTGTCCTCTACCATTTTCTGGAGTCCCTTTAAGCTCACGCCTACTGCTTCAGTGACTCCATCCAGCCACCTCATTTTCTGTCGTCCCCTTCTTCTATTGCCCTCAACCTTTCCCAGCATTAGGCTCTTCTCCAGTGAGTCCTTCCTTCTCCTTAGGTGGCCAAAGTATCAACTTTAGGATCTGGCCTTCTAAAGAGCAGTCGGGGTTGATCGCCTTGCAGTCCAAGGGACTCGCAGGAGTCTTCTCCAGCACCATAGTTCAAAGGCTTCAAGTTAATACCCAGTTTATCTTGTTGATAAACTATTTGTGGCTTGTTTAATATTGTCAGTTTATGCTTGGCTCTGTAGGGAATAGGGGATACATATTAGAGAACCACTATAATATAGTTATTAATAGCAAAAAACAGCTCTTGACCAGAAATGTGGGTACAAACAACTTTCCTTTTTCAGAATAGTTACAAGATTTGTTGAATCATTTGGAGTGAAAAATACATTAACCTACAAGATTTAACTGGCTTAACTTACAGTTAACTGGCTTAACTGTAACACTGTAGCAGAGAAAAAATAAAGAGGTATTCTGAACTATATTTAAGGCTAACTATTATGTTATATGAGGGGAAAATAAAAATGCTTGAAGGCTTCCACCCTAATTATGTTTAAATAAATAATTGTATAATGCTCCATCTACTTTAATAGCCTGATATTTCTGTTGATAGAATTTTAGGGTATATACACAGAGTTCTATTTCATATATTTTCTTTTTAGCTTTGTATGCAGAATATTTTACTTCACTTTTACTGTCACCTAAGCATGTTTATCATAATCCTGAATCTGCAGGGCTTTGTGTTAAAATCTTTCATTTATTTAAATAACCAATTTAAAATCTACAAATTTTATTTATGGTCCAAGACCAAACACAAAAACCAATTTTATTTATATGGATACAACCACCAGATATTGTGTCTGGACAGAAAACTGAATACATATTGCAAGCAATTGGACCAATGGATAAGGAAGAACTAAGTCTACATGTTTTCTTTTGATTGGCATTTCTCATTAAAAAAAAATTATTATTGAAGTGGACATATTCTTAAATGTAAATGTATTCTAATAAAGCAAAAATGTTTATTGTTACAGTTATATTCTAAGAATAAATTTCAAAAACTGGATTGCTTTACATGAATTTTGTAAAATGTAATGCTAACGCTCGTGCAAATATTTCAAATTTAGGATAAAACGTTCGGCTTAAAGAATAAGAAAGGAGCAAAACAACAGAAGTTTATCAAGGCAGTGACCCACCAAGTTAAATTTGGTCAACAAAACCCACGGCAGGTAAGTAAATATTTACTAGGCTTCCCTCTTTTCCCTTTACATATATTGTGATTTGATTGCTTTTTTTTAATACCTATGGTTATAGCCAAATGGCTATGGGTAGTATTATAATTATATAATACTAATAGCTATAGCTTATGTATATTAATGATATGCTCTACTAGGCTGCTCAAGCAGATGCTGACAAAAAAGGAAAGAAAGATGATAAGAAAAAAGAATTGCAAGAACTGAATGAGCTTTTCAAACCTGTAGTTGCAGCCCAAAAAATAAGTAAAGGTAATTTATTTTCTACATTTTTTTTAGTCTTGCATTTCAGGTTTATTTCTTTAATCTAAAAAAAAATACTAAACTGTGCAAAATTTACAGGAGCGGATCCAAAATCGGTAGTCTGTGCCTTTTTCAAGCAAGGGCAGTGCACAAAAGGAGACAAGTGCAAATTCTCTCATGACTTGTCTTTAGAGAGGAAGTGTGAAAAGAGGAGTGTCTACATTGATGCCCGAGATGAGGAGCTTGAAAAAGGTAGGTTATTTCTGAAAGATAGGTTTAAGTTAAGTTCTGTAAGTTAATATAAATAATGTTTATTAGTGTAAGTATCCCTCACTTAGGTGAAACTTTGTAATTAGCTGTGAGATCTGTTTTCTGCCATTTTAACAAGATATTTCTTTGCTACCTGATTTCAGGACAATAACAAAAATAAGAATTAATTCATCGTACTGTTGTTAAAGGCCTTCACAATAACACAAACAGTGTAGTAGTGTTATAAGTGCATCTTATTTAAGCATGGGATGATGCTTTTTGTTTACTATTTAGATTTGCTTTTAAGGAGATCAAAAACACTGATTTTTTTTTTAATTCAGCCACAGTTCAGTGCTATGACTAAATCTAGACAAATATTGTGTCTGGTTCAGTTTCATGCATAGTGCAGATTAGCAGTTTGTCAGAAAGAAAAATTTCAAGTCTTATCAGCCAACTAAGAAAGGGATTGGGTGATATTAACTGAGTGTATAGTTCATTAACATAATGCTAAATCATGTTATGTCTAAAAACCAGTATGAACGCTTGCTAAAGGATTCATATCAAACATTTGCTATGCTGTTTTGTATGAACTAATTCATACATAGGACTTAGCATTCCCTTTTGTTGCTTTATATAACTCCTTACATCCTGAATATTCATAAACTTATAGATGACATATTTCTGTTTGTCCTGGCATGTAGTGGAGAGATTGTTAATGGTGATGAAGGTGCTTTCATAAAGCATTTCTTTTCATGAAACATTTTGCTGTTCTGTCTAGATACAATGGATAACTGGGATGAAAAAAAGCTGGAGGAGGTAGTGAACAAGAAGCATGGGGAGGCTGAAAAGAAAAAACCTAAAACACAAATCGTATGTATTTTTGGTTCTTAATTAAAGAATCTGTACTAGAATTCCTTTATGTAGATTTTACATATTATTTCATTGTGTATTCTCTTTGTGTAGGAGAGAAAGCCACTGGTAAAATGAACTGAAATACTCACTGTGTGCTATGGAAGGCTAGTGTAATAATAGCTGAAACTTGTCAAAACTTCCATGATTCAAAAGTGTAGTTTGTTTTAGCCTGGACAAATTAACCTCAGTAATGGCATATTAACATAATACAATGGAGGGAAATAAGGAATCCATAGGATTAGAACTATCTCAGGCATATAATTATTTTGCCATAGATTAATGTTTTCTGGATGTAATTCCAACTTTGTTTTTACTACTTCTATTTTAGACATGAAAGGCATGAAGGTGGGCTGAGATTTATATAGAGAAAACAAATCCTGTTTCAAGGAATGATACTTACATATGTCAGTATAAAGGAATAATTTTGGAAATATAGGTACTGTATAAACTACCTTTTCCCAATCATAAATTAAAAAGCTACTTCAGATATATTCAGGATTATATAGTTACTAAGTAACTATGGTTATACTCAGTGCTTTTTTTGTAAAAGAAAAAGGTGCCGGAACTCACACATGTCACTCAACCCGCCTTGCCTACCCTACAAGGTTCCATCCAAAAAAGGTGCCGGAACTCCGTTCTGAGCGTTCTATGAGAAAAAAAGCCCTGGTTATACTAATATGAATAGAGAATGAGATAACAAATGTAGTCATATCATCTGAAGGGATTGGTGTCAAATAAAAAAATAACTAAGAGCATTTTAACTAAGAGAATTACATCTCAGGGGAAAATGAACGTGGACACTATTCTGTGCAAATAAAGCAAACATTGCCATGTTACCTTCTCAACCTGCTTTTATATCACTCCGGGTGAATTCATGTGTTTGCATTTTGTCCCCAGGAATAAGAAGCATTCTCTTGTGGGTATAAAATAGAAAACAGAGTTTGATGCTAAATGTTTAATGCAGGTGTGCAAGTATTTCCTCGACGCTATTGAAAACAATAAATACGGCTGGTTTTGGGTCTGTCCCGGCGGAGGTGACAACTGCATGTACCGCCATGCACTTCCTCCTGGTTTTGTGCTCAAAAAGGACAAAAAGAAAGAAGAAAAAGAAGAAGAGATTTCTTTAGAAGATCTAATAGAAAAAGAGGTAATGTAGCCACTTACCCTGAAATAGAGTGGGGGAAGGAATGCAGTTATTTGGGCAATGAGAGGATCCCATTAATTGAGTAAAGCTGAGAATGTTAAATTTAGAGATAATATTAAATTGCAATTATAATTTTTAATTATTGAGAAAGATTTATACAGCTGCAGCATTCCATTAGTTTACTTTAAAAATTAAAGCTTTTTTAATTTCTGCAACATTAGACATCATGCAAATAAATACTAGTACTTGCCTCCAGGGGGCACCCATTTATCTTAACTGAATTTCTTTATGATAATGAATTTGTCTTGTATGTCATTGGATAGTAATAATATAAAATTAATATAGGTGGAAGATTTTTTGACGTTAATTTTAATTTATATTTCCAACTGCTTGTAGGCTCTGGAACCTTCAATTTAAAAATGTGAAGTCCTGCCTTTGGTTCCAAAGAAGCTCGAAATTCAAAGGGTCTAAACCAGGGGTCTTCAAACTCGGCCCTTTTATGATTCATGGACTTCAACTCCCAGAATTCCTCAGCCAGCATGCCTGGCTGAGGAATTCTGGGAGTTGAAGTCCATGAGTCATAAAAGGGCCGAGTTTGAAGACCCCTGGTGTAAACCATATATACTCACAATCTTGCTGAAAAGATTTATGATAAGATTTAGATTTTAATGTACTAGAGAATGCGAAAAGGGGGGGGGAGAAGTCTTTTAAGATCCCGCAAAGTGATTATTTTTTTTTAATCTTGCAGCGTTCTGCCTTAGGACCAAATGTTACTAAAATTACTTTAGAGTCTTTTCTTGCGTGGAAGAAAAGAAAAAGACAAGAAAAAATTAGTAAGGCTGAGCAAGATATGGAAAGAAGGAAAGCGGACTTTAAAGCTGGCAAAGCATTGGTGGTATGTTCTGCTCTTTTATACAGCAAAATTTAGCCATAGTTTTATTAACGCAAGTTGACCTGAAATCCGTCTGTCTGTAATATTTACATTTCTGCTCGGTGTTGGTCCTTTTCTCCCTGGCTAGATCAGCGGGCGTGAAGTGTTTGAGTTCCGTCCAGAACTTGTTGATGCAGATGATGAAGAAGCAGATGATACCCATTATATTCAAGGGACAGGAGAAGATGAGGTAAAGCAGCTGCAAGAGCAATGAGTATGTGATACTGAGAAAAAAATGCCCTTCACAATTAAAAAATCCTATAGTTAAATGCACATGCTAAATCCTCCATCAGTACTTGCTTTAAGGTTGTAGTCCAGTGCACAAGAAATTGAACATAGACATTAAATACAGAGGTAATTAATTTTAAAATATTTTTTTTGTTATAAACAAAATTAGAAAGCCTAATTATGGGAAACCCACGTTTCTTCCACTTCAGGTTGATGAACTTGTCGGTGTAAACGATATCGACTTGAATCTTTATGTTCCAAAAGCAGTGGATGAGACTGGAATTACTGTAGCGAGTCTGGAACGATTTAGCACATACGCTTCCACTGAGAAGGATGGTAAGGCATTTAAGAACTACTTTTAATGGGGAGGATTGGGGTAATTTTTTTAGATTCTGAGTATTATCCTATATTTAATAGTCAATCCCAAACTATGATTCCTGCTGCATGTGTGATTTGTTTTGATAATTGAGTTTCTTAACTTATCCCGAATAACATAAAAATAAGTGCAAAAACATGATAAAATTGTTTCCAAGTGAGAGTCAAAACCTCCTCTTGAAAATAAAGCTAAAGTCCTAAATCTGCCTGCCCATAAGGAACTTTTTGCATCTTTTGCAATACATAAATTTGTCTAGGAGGTAAAGTAGTAGATTCCTGATTTCTGAAAAGTTTATTTCTAAGTATAATGCGTTGACAGTTTTACTTTCTAGTCCCTCAGCTTTACTTTCTAGTCCCTCAGCTTTGATGTATTTTTCAGGTACATCCGTCACGTTTAATGATATTAAATATGATTGATGCATAAATGTAGAACTTTGTGTAGTGATCAAGCCGCTGGCTTAGAAAGTGTGAGACCTTGAGTTTGAATCCCAGCTGACACAGAAAGCCAGTTTGGCGACTTTGGGACAGTCACACACACTCAGCCTAGGAAGCAAACAAGGGAAACACCATTGCCAAAATTTAGCCAGTAGCCAGAGGTTAAGAGGGACTGAAAGACACACACACACACACATACACAAATGATAATAAGAAATGTTTTATTTTTCAGACAAGAAGTTAAGTGAAGCTTCAGGGGGTGGACTTGAAAATGGAGAGCAAAGTGATTTAGATTCTGACAGTGACATGGAAGGCAACTCAGAAAATGGTGTAATTGATGCTGTACCTGTTGATGAAAATCTATTTACTGGCGAGGACTTGGAAGAACTAGAAGAAGAACTAAACACACTTGATTTAGAAGAATGAACAAGCAAATCAAACATTGTTTTCAACTGGTTTATCTAAAATCCTCAAATGGAGTATTCTTGGTTCCTCGTGTGATTCTGGAAAGAACGTTAAAGCAGAAATATTTCACCAATTTTTCTGATTCAGTCTTAACCAGTTTCATAATAAACTTCATGTGATACACTGAAAAGATTCCTTTAATATGCAGGGATATTGTAATGAAATCAAAAATAGAAGACTAATTTTCCACAGAATATAAAGTTGAATGTTTCTATCAGGTCCTTGAGGAGATCAAAGCACAACTGCATCTATGTTAAGTGTGTTTGAATGATTTAAGATATATTGTATAACGATAACGGATTGAAATGGCTGTTCTCTATGCTGAAATTGAAAGCAGACATTGCTCATGGTGGAGACTCATAAAGTGACACTAGTATGGGGCTCTGTTTTCCATATTAAACATAACTGACTGACAAAAGTGTAAAATAAAGGCTATCTGGTTGAAAATATTGATCCCAGTATACATGCATGTTTTGCAGGCAACAGTAGATTTGAACAAAAGCAGTTTTGCAGATGGATGCAGTTTATGCCGTAATCTCGAGGTAGTGATTCTGAATGCAAATGCATATTCCTTCCTTTTGTTGATCCAAAAACAAAACCAAAAATCCACAACTTTATTGTATCAATATCTACTGTAAATTTTGTGATAGCTTAGATTTCTGCTTTGAATCACCTGTCTTAGTGGGGGACACTAGCATTCTTTTATTATCTAAAAGTAAAGTAAAAACAAGTTGCACATAATTGAAAAATGAGTTACTGTATTACAATGGTATTTAGATAAAATGTATGAGCCCCGTGGATTAATATTAAATATTTGCTTTGCATTTTGTTTTGACATTAAGAAGCTATCCTAACATTTGATTGCAAAGCAATGATGTAAGAACTTTGATATGTCTTAGAAATCAGGCTTTTGTATTCATTTCAAGTGTCGTTTGTGTCTAGCTTGAAATCAACCTATGTACAAATCCAAAAACTTATTATTTGCAAAGAGGATTATGACCACTGGGAATTAAAAATAATTTCATTGCTTGATCTAGCTGGTAAAAGGCAACTCCTTCCCCTATATCCAGAGAAGTGTGTACTATCTTTTTCATGTAAGTTGATATTTGAATGTAACATAGAAGGTTGTAGATTAGTAAATCAAATCTTCCTGGTATTCTACTGGCTTCCAATTGGATTAAGGAAGGAAACAAAGCTGATATAATGTATAGTAAAATGGCTCTTCAAGATTGCCATTATTTTTATACTGAATGTATAAATTATACATAAATGCAAATCCATTTTCTTTGTCAGTCCTTTTTTAGATTATTCCTCTTGGGGTTTTTTTGCCTTAATTTCCCAACTCTGAAGAGACTTATGGACTTAAGCTTACGTTTATTTTTTTATGTGTGTGTTTTTAACATGACATAACTGTTTGCAAAGGGAATGGAATATTAATGTAATTGGACGTCTTAATATTTCTCCTTTTAAAAAAGTTTGGAAGAATCTTCACAAAAAAAGTAAACATCCAATAAGCCTATTAATGTTATTTACAGAGAATGAATTGTGACAGCTCTATTTACTTTCCCAGAGTTGTTCATTTTTGCTACATCAAACAAACTAATGAAATATAAACACAAAATTAAACACAGTTTAAACTTTAGTGAAATAGTTTGTATGTCTAGTAAAGGAATTTACTGACCAAGCAGTTTGGTCTGTTTGGTACTGTGAGATGGTCCTACGGCAAATATATTTTATATTTATATTTTATAATGATATTTCTTAAATTAAGAGTACCTTTCAGAGTCCCATAGGAGCCTGAAACAGGCTGAGTTGTTTTAATGTAGAAAGAGGCTGTAGTTTTGGAAGGCTCCAAATAATACTTCTGAATCATTTTTGAATCATGCACAGCCCTCCAAATCCTTCTGGTGCAGTCAAAGAGAGAACCTTTATTTGTATGTGATTTGTTGACTGGTTTCTAATTAGTTTTCATAGTATTTCCATATGATTTCAAAAGAGGTCTTCAGGTCCTAGCTTGTAATGTCAACTCAGAAATGGAATTCCATTCACAAATCTTTGCTTACTACAGTAACCTTCAGCTTCTATAGGATCATATGGATTTGACGTTTCACCAGGACTGACATACAGAAAGAGAGGCTAAATTGAAAGATTGAAAAGTTCTTCAAAAGTCAGAACATTTTTGAAAAGGTAAGTGCATAGCCCTCAATACATTTTGTATGATGTCAGGATTGTAAATACTGTACTAACTGATGTAATTCTTTCAGAATGCCAGAAGAAATATTAGTAACCTCAAGTCTACAGTATTATTCAAGGTGACAGAAAATGTGTCCCTATTGTATGAACCTTGCACTCTTAATCATAAGCATTTTTAGCATAAAAAGGTAAAAGTAAATGTTCCCCCGCACATGCGTGCTAGTCGTTTCCAACTCTAGGGGCCGGTGCTCATCTCCGTTTCAAAGCCGAAGAGCCAGCGCTTGTCCGAATATGTCTCCGTGCTCATGTGGCCGGCATGACTAGACGCCAAAGGCGCACAGAATGCTGTTACCTTCCCACTGTAGTGGTCCCTATTTTTCTACTTGCATTTTCACGTGCTTTCGAACTGCAAGGTTGGCAGAAGCTGGGACGAGTAACAGGCGCTCACTCTGTTACGTGGCACTCGGGATTTGACCCACCAAACTGCCGACCTTCTGATCAACAAGCTCAGTGTCCTAACCCACTGAGCCACCGCGTCCCTTAATTAGACGTGGAAACAATGCACATGATTTTTATTGTGAAACAAAAACAACAAAAATTCCATTGAAATAATTTCCTTTTATTTTTTCATGTCTGATTCGTATCCATTCTCTGATTCTTCCTTTGTCTTCCAGTTTGCTACTGGCGATTGACACGTTTACAGATATATACACCCGTGTACTTACTTTGGTGCCAAATATATACACATATATATATATATATATATATATATATATATATATATATATATATATATATATATATATATATAATAGGAATATTATTTAAAAACAAAATTTGCTTTATACATTTTAATGATTTCTAAAAGTTACTTTTAAAAAAAATAACATTTAATCTAGCCTAATACAAACTTAAATGTGTAATTAATGTCTGTTCATATGTACCAATGACTCAGTCCTCACTGGGACGCTGGCATGGAAAGTATCAACTTTAATTGATTGGAATGTCAACCTTGATTAGTCTCTTCACATTTAAAATGTACATTTTCCCAAAGAAAGCTAATTCCACCTAAAAATACAGCAGTAACGGACTCGATATTTTTAGCATGCAATCTAAAGAAAAATAATGTGCTTTGGCCCTAAATTGGCACAAATTGTTTTCAAGATAATACATTCACTTTAAATTAACATATGTTTGTGGTTTCAGGGGATATATTCAATACACATATATGTGCATATTGACTAAGTGGATTTTGTGGCACTAATGAAAACTGAAGAAAAAGTATTGTGAAAAATTAGTTAAAACTCATCTCATTTACCTGAACAGCTTATCTTATGTTAATATTGACTTATGTAGCACTTCTTCTCAAAGCTATAGTGTATATGTAAATCAGTTCAGATACATGGTAAAGTACTGGATAAGGCAGATGTTTTCTAACACCAGTATGATGTTCATAAAACTGACTCATTTCTCCCTGAAATTTCTATCCCCTAAACTAGCTCAATCTCTGGATCTGCCTATAGTGCATACTATGTTTGCAACAGAAAAAAATGCTTTGAGAAAAATATACTAATTAACTATATTTTTCATATTTACTAAGAGCTTTTCCTGTAACCAGTATAGAATCTGTGCAGAAAAATAAGAACATGATCCATTACTATTCTCCTGCTGATTTTACTTCAGTTGCCATTTTAGTGGCATGCATGCTGGTGTGCAAAACATTTCCTTCATTTTAATTATTGCTTATTAGTCATTTCACTGGAATCCAAGAAATCTAAGTATGAGGATTTATACCCTGGATATTTGTTGCTGTTGTAAGAAATATTGTAAATAATTAATGAAATACTGGAAAATGTGGCTTTGAATATAGAATTCTTCCTTGCTTCCATGTTATTTAAACATTGTAGAGGGAGGGAACTTAGTGTTGCTGTTTTCCATCCCCATTGCAAGCTTGCAAAATTTAAGCATGCTAATTGATATCTTTTTTTTAAAAAAAAAAGCAATAAGATTCATACTCAATGAAAGATCTTAATATAAGCCTTATGAGCCTATTACTGTCTACTCAAGCTATGCTCCTCCCCTTGCCTCCCAAATACTACTTGGTGATTGGTAGGCCTTTCGTTAAAACAATTCAAAACAGCTGCAAACATTTCATAAGGAACTTCTAATTATTATGGACATTCTATAATGTAAATACAATATTTCAGGTATGTTTGTGCTAAAAACCTATAAAGATATATAAAGTTCTGGTCAGTTGTAGTTTTCAGATGATTAGCTTCACTTTCATAGAGAACTATAGTGAAGAAGGGGGTTCTGAATTGATAGGAAGCTGACTTCAAATCGGAGCATAATTCCATTTTGTTTAATATGTTGTTGTTAGCTGCGAAGTCGTGTCCGACCCATGACGACCCCATGGACAATGTTCCTGCAGGCCTTCCTGTCCTCTACCATCTTCTGTAGTCCATTTAAGCTTACGCCTACTGCTTCAGTGATTCCATCCAGCCACCTCATTCTCTGTCGTCCCCTTCTTCTATTGCCCTCAATCTTTCCCAGCATTAGGCTCTTCTCCAGTGAGTCCTTCCTTCTCATTAGGTGGCCAAAGTATTTGAGTTTCAACTTCAGGATCTGGCCTTCTAAAAAGCAGTCAGGGTGATCTCCTCTAGGACTGACCGGTTTGATCGCCTTGCAATCCAAGGGACTCGCAGGAGTCTTCTCCAGCACCATAGCTCAAAGGCCTCAATTCTTTGGTGCTCAGCCTTTCTTTCACAGCCATACATTGCAACTGGGAAGACCATAGCCTTGACGATACGCACTTTTGTTGACAGGGTGATGTCTCTGCTTTTTAGTGTGCTGTCTAGATTTGCCATGGCTTTCCTCCCCAGAAGCAAGTGTCTTTTAATTTCTTGGTTACAGTCCCCATCTGCAGTGATCTTGGAGCCCAGGAAAATAAAATCTGTCACTACCTTCATTTCTTCCCCATCTATTTGCCAGGAATTGAGAGGGCCAGATGCCATGATCTTGGTTTTCTTAATGTTAAGTTTCAACCCTAGTTTTGCACTCTCCTTCTTCACCTGCAACACAAGGCTCTTTAGTTCTTCTTCACTTTCTGCCATTAGAGTGGTATCATCTGCATATCTTAGGTTGTTGATATTTCTTCCGACAATCTTAATTCCAACTTTTGATTCACCTAGCCCTGCCTTTCTCGTGATGTGCTCTGCATATAAGTTAAATAGGCAGGGTGATAGTATACAGCCTTGCTGGACTCCTTTCCCAATTTTCAACCAATCAGTGGTTCCGTCTCCAGTTCTCACTGTTGCTTCTTGACCTGCATATAGGTTTCTCAAGAGACAAATAAGATGGGGTGGTACTCCCATCTCTTTAAGAACTTGCCACAGTTTGTTGTGATCCACACAATCAAAGGCTTTAGCATAGTCAATGAAGCAGAAGTAGATGTTTTTCTGGAACTCCCTAGCTTTCTCCATGATCCAGCGTATGTTGGCAATTTGATCTCTAGTTCCTCTGCCTCTTCGAAATCCTGCCTGTACTTCTGGTAGTTCTCGATCCACATACTACTGGAGTCTAGCTTGTAGATTTTAAGCATAACTTTACTAGGATCTGAAATGGGTGCAATGGTGCGATAGTTTGAACATTCTTTGGCACTGCCTTTCTTTGGAATTGGAATGTAAACTGATCTTTTCCAATTCTGTGGCCACTGTTGGGTTTTCCAAATTTGCCGGCAAATTGAGTGTAGCACTTTTACTGCCTTGTCCTTTAAGATTTTAAATAGCTCAGCTGGAATACTGTCACCTCCACTAGCTTTGTTGTTGCTCAGGTTTTCTAAGGCCTACTTCACTTCACATTCTAGGATGTCTGGCTCGAGGTCAGTGACCACCTCATCATGGTTATCAGGGACGTTAAGCTCATTTTTGTATGGTTCTTCTGTGTAATTTTGCCACCTCTTCTTAATCTCTTCTGCTTCTGTTAGGTCCCTGCCATTTTGGTCCTTCATCATGCCCATTTTTGCATGAAATGTTCCCTTCATCTCTCCAATTTTCTTGAAGAGATCTCTGGTCCTCCCTATTCTATTGTTTTCTTCTATTTCTTTGCACTGTTCATTTAAGAAGGCATTCTTATCTCTTCTAGCTATTCTTTGGAATTCTGCATTCAATTGGGTGTATCTTTCTTTTTCTCCTTTGCCTTTCGCTTCCCTCCTGTCCTTAGCTATTTGCAAAGCTTCCTCAGAGAGCCATTTTTTGCTTTCTTGCATTTCTTTTTCTTTGGGATGGTTTTAGTTGCTACTTCTTGTACAATGTTGCAAACCTCCGTCCATAGTTCTTCAGGCACTCTGTCTATCAGATCTAATTCCTTAAATCTATTTGTCACCTTTACTGTATATTTGTCAGGGATATGATTTAATTCATACCTCCTGAGTGGCCTAGTGCTTTTCCCTACTTTCTTCAGTTTAAACCTAAACTTTGCAACGAGAAGCTCATGGTCTGAGCCACAGTCAGCTCATGGTCTTGTTTTTATTGACTGTATAGAGCTTCTCCCATCTTTGGCTGCAGAGCACATAGTCAATCTGATTTCTGTGTTGACCATCTGGTGATGTCCATGTGTAGAGCCGTCTCTTGGGTTGTTGGAAAAGAGTGTTTGCTATGACCATCGTATTCTCTTGACATAATGCTATCAGCCTGTGCCCTGCTTCATTTTGTACTCCAAGGCCAAACTTGCCTGTTATTCCAGTTATCTTTTGGCTTCCTACTTTAGCATTCCAATCCCCCATGATGATAAGAACATCATTTTTTGGTGTTAGTTCTATAAGGTGCTGTATAGCTTCATAGAACCGGTCAATTTCATCCTCTTCAGCACCGGTGGTTGGGGCATAGACTTGGACTACTGTGATATTGAATGGTTTGCCTTGGATTCGAACTGAGATCATTCTGTCATTTTGGGGATTGTATCCCAGTATTGCTTTTCCTACTCTTTTATTGACCATGAAGGCTACTCCATTTCTTCTGAGGGATTCTTGCCGGCAGTAGTATACCTGATGGTCATCTGAATTGAATTCATCCATTCCTGTCCATTTTAGTTCGCTGATACCTAAGATGTCAATGTTCAGTCTTGTCATCTCTTTTTTGACCACGTCCAGCTTTCCTTGATTCATGGATCTTACATTCCAGGTTCCTCTGGAGAAAATTTTTTACAGCATTGGACTTTCCTTTCACCACCAGACACATCCACAGCTGAGCGTCCTTCCGGCTTTGGCCCAGTTGCTTCATTCTTTCTGGCGCTACTAGTACTAGCCCTCTGCTCTTCCCCAGTAGCATATTGGACACCTTCCGACCTGAGGGGCTCATCTTCCAGCGTCATATCTTTTTGCCTTTTGGTACTGTCCATGGGGTTTTCATGGCAAAGATACTGGAGTGGGTTGCCGTTTCCTTTTCCAGTGGATCACGTTTTGTCAGAACTCTCTGCTATGACCTGTCCGTCTTGGGTGGCCCTGCACGGCATAGCTCATAGCTTCATTGGATTACGCAAGCCCCTTCGCCACGACAAGGCAGTAATCCATGAAGGGGCAGTAATTCATGAAGGGGTTGTTTAATATAGGCTGCCTAATCGCCAGCAGCCCTGCAGGATTTACAAACAGGTATATTTCCTATCCATAATGTCATAGCGGACATTATTTAAAGCTGCTTTTAAAAATAAATTCCACAAAAATGGATTCACAATAGATGCCAATAAATTCATCATAATACATTGTTCAAATATAACAAACAGGGATTGAACTACGGATTTTAGCATATGAGCCATGCTCTGCTTAGAAAGGATTTTATTTTATACACTTTTACCAGATTTGAGTGCATAATTGTGGAAGGGAGAATAAAGAAGAAACTGAAAATAGCGAAGTCCATATATATTACTATGTATGCAAATTAGATTAAAATATATGGCACATTGGAGAATTTTTAAGGTATTGATTCCACTGATGTAGCTTGTTCGGTGTCCAAACTGAGAGAGATAGTTTATTGATCATTTTGGATGCAAACCTATAATAAATTTTAACTGGGATATTATAGTTTTAATAAATATTTTCTGCTGTACTTTATGTAATATATTTATTTTGATGCCTTCTTGTATGAGAAATACATAGAAAAAGAAGTTTCAATCTATTATATTAAAATGACTGGTAACTGAGTATTTGCAAATCTGGATAAGCCTTATATGTACTGTTATGAATCTCTCACTTATATTTTCCTGGTTTCAAAAAATCAAAAACCTTTTTTCTCTGTAAGATAAATTGTTATGTAAGAATACAGTAAGCTACACTATGCAAAATATATTAATTTGATAATTCTCTTGATCAAACAGCATTAATAATGGAAATACTGCCTGTGGGATATTGGTGGGCATGCTAGGCAGTTTTTATGACAGAAAACTGGAAATCTACTTCAGGTTAAAAGTGAAACTCACTGGTATATCATTTTCTATTCATGCAAAAGTCCATGTTTAGACTTGATCTTACAGTATCTACACTTTTCGTATTGATTATATTAACTGCTTTTTTCAAGAAAAAAATAGCAAACAGGAGAGAGATTTTAATCGTGTATGATTTTACTGAATCATACACATACAAATTTATGAAGATTTTTTTTTCTGTAAATAACCAAAGGTTCTATATAACAAATATGTCAAGCATCTGTCAGTATTTTCCCCTCCTAACACTCTGGCTGTTAATTTATATTATTTTACATAGTATTTTTAGACAATTGCAGGAAAACACCTAACTGTATCTTGTGGATATTTGGACATTTCCTGAGGGAAAATAAGCTTAAGGGTCATGAGTTCTGATACAGATTTAATATAACAGAGTCACTGTTCCATTTTAGAAGACAATGGAATTGCATGTGAGTCTGATTTCTGATTCCCGTCTTTGATGAAATTTTGATGAATCATTTATTACCGAAATTAGAACAAGGCAAGGAAAGAAAGCAGGCAATACACAATTGGTTCTTCTCAGTCCAGTAAATGAGTAGGAATCAAAGCAGGTGTCAAAATGCAAGATAGAGCAGAAATGTGTGGCACATAGACTTTAGGTTATTGGGGAGGGGGCTATATGGGAGCACCCCGATACTCCCATATTACACCCCTCCTACGTGAGCTGCATTGGCTACCGGTTGCCCTCCGGGTGAGATTTAAGGTGCTGGTACTTACCTTTAAAGCCCTACATGGCTTAGGCCCGGGATACTTGCAGGACCATCTGCTGCCGGGAACGAGTTCCCATCGCCCAGTACGCTCACACAGAGAAGGCCTCCTCAGGGTACCGTCAGCTAGGCAATGCCGGCTGGTGACCCCCAGGGGGAGGGCCTTCTCTGTGGGAGCGCCAGTCCTATGGAATCAGCTCCCCCCTGAGCTTCGGATGACCCAAAATCTCCAATCCTTTCGCTGCGGCCTCAAAACACTCCTATTCCACCAGGCTGACCTAGACTGACAGGCATTTTAATTAATTATATTTACAATTTTTAATTTATTTTTAGTTTTTAATTTTAATTTATTGCACAGATGATTTTAATTTTATTTTTATCTTAATTTCTGTACTTATTATATGTTTTGTTGTTAGCCGCCCTGAGTCCTTCGGGAGATAGGGAGGGATATAAATCCCATTAATAAATAAATAAATAAATAAATAAATTTGAATGATTTGGTAGAAATCACAATCCTCTTTTCCTGTATGTTCAGAAATGCCACAACCCATCTACACTATATGGCTTTTCATTCTTGTGCCTAATCATAGCAAGAACATGCCCAGATGACCTCTTTTTCTGTCACGTCATTATTTTGCCTTCATCTTGTTCCCAATCCATATCTGAAATAGCAGGTTTTTTCATGGGCATAATCTGATATTTCACCAACCATTCAGGGAGCATCAGAGTCAGATGATCCTTGGGGGGAAGGTAGCTAGTAGCCCCCCCTTAGGCTAGTAAGGGCACACTTTCCTCTTTGTTCTGTTAGGGCCATGGAGTGTGGGAGAAGCCGGCATCTTTCAAGCCAGATGTGAGAGACTGAAGAAACTGAGAAAGTTAAGTGTAGGAAACCTAGACATAAACAATCAATAGATGGCAGAGTTGTAAGCGGCTTTTCCAATAAGCAGCTCAATCCTGGTTGCAGGACAAAGAAGTTGTAAACTTTCAAATAAGAGTCTACCTTAATGAACTTGGTAATGAAACTGAGATAAACTACATTTTCCAAGATCTGATACCTTGTTTCCAATTCTTGCATTAAAACTTTTTAAGTCAAAATCTCCTTGATGCTTGCTTCTTCGATGGTGGTCTGATGAAAGGGACTTGAGATTGGGCTGACTTTTACTGTAAGAATGCTGAGCTGATCCTTGGTTCAGAAATCCAGATCATTTGGAGCAGCAGCTGATCAATGATTGGGAGGTATACATACCTGATAATGGGAGCGAGCCTCTTTTCTGGGCTTCCTGATGTGACTCTCCTCCACTTATCACAGTTGCTCTAGATACTTTTGAACGTGGATTGATTCTCTTCTGGGAGTCTTAAATCCATGATCAAAAGGGCATCATCTGATAATTCCAGACTATTTGAATGCACCCACAAGCAAGTTCTGATAGATGACTAAATCTCCCAGCCTTAACAAGCCCTCTTTGAAGAATGATTCTAGGTGGTTTACCAGCTGCTGGCTGGTAATACTTGGTGGGAAGAAGGAAAAGCCTTTGTCAGAATCCATTTATATCACATTCATAAATGTATGTTTAAAACATCCCCCCCCCCGGATCCTGCCATCTCCCAAGGAAGGAGGAGTGGATGTAGATTCAGCCTGCATTAGGTTATTTCAAAGACCAAGGGAAACCTTTTGAACTGGGGGAACAAAGGGGAGGGTTAGGGAAGAAGGCATCTGGCCTGTGTCTCCATTTGAATCTGTAAAGGAAGAAGGCAATAACCATAAAGATCCGAAGTTCCCTTGTTCCCACGAAAGGGATGACACGAAGTAAATGATGGGGGGCTGACCAAATGGGGTTGAGGGAAGGGGGGTTGAACCGGGAACTCTTTATAAAGTTTCAATCTGTAAAACAATACCAGGTCCTGTCTTGTATTTCCACAACCAAACATGTCCTAGTAAAAATTCCTTTTGGACTAGAGCTGACTCCAAGAGTTTTTGTTTTCCTAAGACGTGGATTGGGGTGGGTCCTGACAGTCTTGATGGAACACCTTTTCCCATTGAGTATGGTACTTAATTTCCTGCACGGGATTCTAAGACTTGGATTAGCAACCCCATCGCCAAAATATGTTTAGACAGAATCTTGGAGTGCCCATCACCAATGTTTTTTTTCTTGCTCCCTTTCTTTGCTTTTACTGGTTCTTGAGGAATAAGGAATTACTGAGTTCACTCTTCAATACTAAACTAAGCAGTCCTTGTCTGGCCTACTCATCATTTACTCTCCCCTTTGCATTTGCAAATTCCCTAATCCAGTTGTGACTGACACCCTTATAATAACATAACTAACGGTAAATGAAAGAGGCACCATTTAAGGCTACAAGGCTTAACACTCGGGGCCACATTCTGAAATATGAGAAGCTACTGTAGAAAAATGTCTTCTAGAGATTAGTCACAATTAAATATCCTGCCAAAGAAATGACATTTGACATAAAGGTTGGCAGATAGTTGTGCCACTTCAATTCTTTCCAAGGGCAGCTTGGCTGAGCATAATAGAAATGTTAGGTTCCAGCTATTTGGATGCCCATATATATTTCCGGGGAATAAAAATGGTTGCCTAGCCAGCCTGAGGGTGTTGCTTTTTTTCTCTCTTTTTTTTGTAAATCATAATTTAAGGAGGGGGAGGATAGGCCCAGAGGGAAACATCTAGGGATGCTTGTATGCTCATGGGCAAAACTTTGAAACAACATTGGTACTTTGAGAAAAAGAAAAATAATGAGCCTTCATTCCCACCTTTTAGGACATGAAACTGAATTTGTATCTGCTTCATGTTATCCCCACAACCCTGTGAGGTGCGTTGTGCTGAGAGTGGCTAGCACAAAGTCAACCAGTCAGCTTTCATGCCCAAAGGGGCTAGAACTTACAGTCTCCCAGTTTCTGGTCCAGCACCTTATCCAGAACAGAAACTGGCTTTGTTTCTTGGTACTAGAATCAATATTTTGTTTCCAAATTGTTTGAAATCTATTCTCTTATTTAAATAAACCTGCTGGTCTTGAGAATGAAAAAAAACCAACAGCTATGGTCCACCATGATTCCTCAAAAGAATGGTATTAAGATTATAACTAATACAAATACGAAGGCTGCGTTCTATTCAGATGATTCCTGGGTCGTGTCTCACGTGATGCATGGCTATAATCTCCCGTTATCAAGCTTCCTACAAAGAAATCAGTGATTTTGAAGAAACTAGTGGAACACTTATACTACTGAGCTGGGGACTGTCTTTGCTAATCTGGTCACACAGATTTCTGTAGCTTTGTTTTTAAATAAAGAATAAAGTGAATACATGTCATCTGTTACTTAAACATGAATTCATTTGAGGTTTCTGCCAGTCTTGCTTCCTACTCTTTCATACAGCTTTGTTTCTCTTTTTCCTCCCACGTATTAAAAACAGAAATGGCATTATAAAAGAGAGAGAGAGAAAATGGCAGTAACCACTGATAATTCTTGGCAGGATTTTTAATATATTTTATTTTCAACATTCTTATTGTAGGGTCAGTTTTTGCAGTAGTGTGAACAGTCATATAATGATTATGTGCCATCAATGGTGTTCAGTCTTAGCAATCATGCAGATTATCTCCATGTTTTGTCCCCAATTGATAATGTCTTTCAATGTTGCACACACACACACACACACACACAATGTTCTTGCTACAACTGTTCCTAACTATAAAAGCAACACCATTTCTGAATAATACAACAGTGTTATCTTCTGAATGAAGGTATCCAATTCTAATCCATGTCAGTTCATTGATGCCTAAGTGACTGATTCCAAAGGAATTGGAAATTGTTCCTGAAGTTTTGCTATATAGCCCTACTGAGGCCTTGGCAACTGCTTAGAATAAGGATAATATTGTGCCTCTGCAGACTATCTTGCCCTATCTCCCCTGTGGTTTACAGAGGAGTTGAGGGATCAAGAGGTGTCTAGAGCATCACTGGAAGAACACAAGGGGCTAACCTGATCAATTAGTTACAGCTGCTATTAAGCCTACCTCATGGCAGTAAGTGACAAAAATTAAACAGACCTGTTTAGGGTTACCCAATCCCTTCTGGATAAAGGGACTTTGAGGTTCATCTTCAGGGTCATGCTGAGAAATTTTCAGCACACCTGGTGAATAAAATTATTTGGATCAGTTGGAGGCCAAGCATGCAAGTCCTTTGGAGATTCCTGGGGAAGTGATAACTGGGAAGAGTTTGATCTGGTTGGACCAAAGAAAGTAGACAGGATCCTCAAGACCATAAGCATATTCAACTATGATTTAGATCCATGCCTCTCCTGGTTGGTCAAGACCACCTGGGGGGTGACGCTGGGTAGGTCCTAGTGATGGTTAATTCATCCTTGAGGTATTTCCAGCACCATTTAGAGGTGCTGATGCACCCTCTTCTCAAGCCATTGCTAGATCTTTCCATCCAATCTCCCACCTGCTCATTTTAAAGGAGGTGGTTGCACTGCAGCTTCAGAGGCTCCTTGGTAAGGATTATCTGGATCCTTCCCAGTCATGTTTAAGGCCCAGATAAGGGACAGAAACAGCATCAGTCATGCTTTTCGATATTACTTCTGGTGGCCTCTGCCAATTGGGAAATACAACACAGAACAAATATAAATATCTCAACACACTTTATTGTCGGGAAGGAGATTCCAACCATGTTGCCCCCTCATTTTGTAGCCATGCTCAGCCGCAAAGCAAATTACACTAGAAATGTGATTTTACAACTATTTCCCTGTGATATAGAAATGGTTGCTCACAAGAGCTGCATTTAACCACAAATTGTTTCTGTCTGTCCAGACTGAAACAGGTATTACTAATATCTTTTTTTATTAAAAAGTTTTATAAAAGTTACAATATAAACCCCCAAAACCAACCCACCCTAAACCCCCCCTCCCTCCCCCACTTCCCAGAGCTGAGTAGAGGGTTACAAATATAATAATCATAATCTAACTAACATTAACCAACTATATAAATAACCAAGTCCATAATGCGCTTTAACTCCCCTTTAACATAAATATAAACAGATTAAAAGTAAACATAATAATAATAAAAACAAATTAATATCCTAATTATTAAACAATACAATATCCAAGTTGTTAAACAATACTAATACTAAAAATAATATCATATAATTAAAACTACTAAAAATTCCACTATAATAAACTATTAATAATAATACTACTTTAAAATTTACTCATTGGCTAAATGGAACTTTTTAGTCCCATATTTATTCTGAATATAATCTATCCATCTTCTCCAGACCGAAATGTATCTTTCTTGTGAATGATCCTTCAAATAAGCAGAAATCTTAGCCATTTCTTAGTAGGCAAGCAATCCTTCTTCCAATATTGCCCTTCCAAACAACCTTGCAGCTGTTATCAAATTCAACATCAAGTTAATTTCTTTAGTATCACAATCTGTAATAACACCCAATAAAAATAATTGTGGAGTAAACTTTATCTTTCTCTTGAAAATCTTTTGAATGTTCCACCAAATCTTAATCCAAAAAGCTTTTATATTTCTACAAGTCTACCAGATATGAAAATAAGGAGCATCCAAACTGCCACATCTCCAACACTTGGGCTGTAAATTAGGGTACATACAAGACAACGTTTTAGGATCCAGATGCCATCTATAAAACATTTTATAAAAATTTTCTCTTAAATTTTGGGCCTAGGTAAATTTTACATTTCTGACCCAAATTACCTCCCATATATCCAATGGAATCGGTTCTTGAGTATTTTGGGCCCACTTTACCATACAATCTTTAACTAATTCCATTTCCGAATCCAATTCTATTAAAGCGTTATAAATTCTCTTTATATGCGCTCGATTTTGATCTTTAATCTGTTTTACCAAATTCTCATCCATTAATGTAATACCAACCTTTTGATCAAACTTCCACCTAGCTAACAATTGAGTATACTGAAACCAAGACTGTACAATATTTTCTTGAGGTATTACTAATATCTTGTTAGTCACTTATCTGTCTGATTTAATCACTCCCCAAACCCAGGCAGGATGACAAGCATTAATTTACACAAAAGCAAAGGATAAGAGGTAAATTGTTACCCTGTTTGTCTAGACAGGAGTGTGCAATTTCCCTCAGTTGGAGGGCCACACCAGGCTTTGCATGGCATGGCAGGGGCTATATTTTAAAAGTAACTCTGGTGGGAATGGAAGGAAAAAAACTGGTGCCTTACAAGTCTCTAAGGCTGAAGGTAGCCTGTTTGCTTCTTAATCACCACCACCCAAACTCACTAAATGCAATATAGCCAAAAATCTCTGGATTCCCACAATGTGAAGGTTTTTTTTAGGAATAGCAAGGGATGTTGATGAGCTGCATAAACCCTGACCAATCCCGAATTTTTTCACTCCAGGCTTGGGATCATTCTTCGTTAGACAGATTCTCAGCAATGTGTATAGTGGCAAAAAAAATCAAAGGATCCCTGGCTCCAATGGGGTAGTTCAGGTAATTCCTTTGCCAGAAGCCAATTCAGCATTTACTTTTTTAGAAATACAACCTCTTCAGTTAGGTTATACCCTATTAAGATTTACTGGCAGTGCTTGCTGTACTTAAACATGGTAGCTTTTTAAGACCTGATTCATACAATTCACTAAGCTATAATGAAAGATTTGGGGCTTACAGTTAGAGGTCATTTTTGGTAGTTTCAAATGCAGAAAAAAGTCATTGCTTAGCATGATTAGGGAATATAGATAAAGAGTTTTAGAATATTAGGTTGGGCAGACATACCCACACAGGACTGGCTGGCTCAAAGCCAAACAGACGGCTAGAATATTTTTAACAAGAACTGTAAGGAGTCCATACAGTAACAGTTCTATAATTTATTTTCCGGAGTAATGGTGACTAAATCGGGTGGGAGATGAGTGGGAAGTGGTTTTACTGACTCAGCAAACAATTTTAATGAAATCAGCTGCTTGTGACAAGTATCAAAAGATAAGTAAGTAGGGAAAATGATGTTTGCAATAAAACCCAGTAAGGAAAAACAATAGTAAACTTCTATGGGAGAGTTGAAGAAGACTAATCTTCAGTGCTTAAAATCTTTTCAAATCTACTATGCTTTCTCTTCAATTCAAGAGACATGTCTCTGAACAAATTGTACAAATAAGCAGCTGCTTGACAAAGCACTACAGTAGTTCAAACTGAAAGTAAATTCCTCAAAACTCAGCCTTCTCACAAAGTTTGATGCAGATTTAAACATAAGATCATTCAATAACATATGGACCAGAGACTTTTGGGCTTAATGGACAAACAAATCTTATGGAACTTTGCTTTTATGTATGATAACAGAAGTGAGACTTTTATATCCACAAAGGTGGAAGGATTTACAAATACCTAAAATGGAAAAATGGATGGTGAAGCCGATGGAATAGGTGGATGGTAAAACTGACAGCTTTGATCAAGGAAAAGATCTTGAGTAATTTTGTTTCTACTGGGAAATCACTTTTGGATTTTTAACAAGAAACTTTAAAAAATGAAGTGTTAATTTTAGGATTTAATGACATATATGGGACTATAGAAATAATATATAGACAAATGTTAACCTTAGAGTAAGTTTGATGTATTTTTTTATTCATATCTGTTCCAAAGAAAGTCAAGAGTCTTTTTTTGCATCTTTTTTTCTTTCATAAACATTTTCTTTTTGAAAGTATCTTTTAAATTTGTTTTTGAAGATCAATAAAGTTTAAAAGAAGATCACTGTGGCACAGTTCTCAACTCAAGGATTCAAGTTTATAAACATTTTATTTTTCATTCTGTTGCAAGCAATCTAATTCCTCTTTTTAGATTTACTGTTATCTGGGTCTCCTTTTCCCGAAGCCATTGAACATGCTCCGGTGTGCATCCATATAACCTGATTTCCTTAAATAAAAGGACTTCGGAGATTGCCTAACATTGAATCTGCTGAGAGGATGACTGCATTTGGTTTTTACTCAAATTCCTAATAGTAGCTGCCATTGCTTTGCACAGGAAAACCTCTCTTTTAATTTTAGGATTTTCTAAGTACATAGCATTTTCTTATACATATTTACACAAGCAATGTACATATACATTTCACTTAGTAATCTAGTGATTTAGTCCCCTTCTTCCTCCTGTTTTCTCCACAACAGCAACCCTGTGAGGTGAATTGGACTGAGGGAGATTAACTGGCCCAAGGTCTCTCAGCTGGCTTTCGTGATGCCATGCATAGGGCTATCTAGCCATTGTTAGTACACATCTAGCAAAGGAAGCCTAGCACTTCTGTCAGTAATTGGGTTCCAACAATAAATTGCACTGATTGTTAGGACTATTTCTTCTAGAATTCAATAGGAATCAACATCTGCCTTCCTTTAGCTCCATTTTATTATTCCTTGTTCTGAACTCTGGAATGAGAGGCAATAAAATTTGATCTTTTTTTCTGTGACAAGTAATTTTAAGAATGCTATCATATGACCTCTAAGTCATATTTTTCCAGGCTAAACGTGCTCATCTCCTGTCTTTCTTCACATGACTTAAGTTTCTAGTTCTCTAGTCTAATCACCCTTGTTGCCCTTCTTTGAATCTTTCCAATTTCTCTGAATCTTCTTAAAGTGGTGTACAATACTTCAGATGGTGTGTAATCGAAAAATAAAGTGATTTGGAAAACACACTTCTCTTGATACAGCCTAAAATTGCATCTTTTGTTTTTTGCAACCCCATCACATAGCTGATTTATATTCAGTTTGAACTCACTTCAGTGCCCATCACTCAAAGGCTAAAAAACACCAATAATTTCATTTGTTATATGCTATTCTCTTGTTCCTCTAAGGAGCTGAGAGCTCTTTCCCTCACTTTACCATTGTTCTATGAGACATTGATAGTTGTCATGGTGCTAAAGCTGTTTAATTATAATTAATCCAACTAAACCACATTATAATTAGCATGTGTGAAATTGCCAGTGACTAGCTCAAGGTAAGGTTTACAAGGCTAAATAATAATCTGCAATCAGATTTCATACACCAAACTAGTATTGGTTCATGTGATTGGCTCATGTCAGTATGTGATGACCTTCACATAGGAAATATTTAACAACAACAAAAAAAAAACCACCCCAGACCATTTCACTACATACCCTATTTCCACACACTGCTATTTCAGTACTGTATCTCGCAACTTGGGAGTCCTCCTAGATTCACGACTTACTTTGGAAGATCATATACTGGCCGTGACTAGGGGGGCTTTCGCCCAGGTTCGCCTGGTGCGCCAGTTGCGGCCCTATCTGGACCAGGATGCCCTGTGTACGGTCACTCATGCGCTCGTGACCTCTCGCCTGGACTACTGCCATGCTCTCTACATGGGGCTTCCCTTGAAGACCACTCGGAGGCTCCAACTGGTACAGAATGCGGCTGCGAGAGTTGTCTTGGGAGTTTCCCGGTACTCCCATGTTACACCTTTGCTCCGCGAGCTGCATTGGTTACCAGTTGTCTTCCGGGTGAGGTTCAAGGTTTTGGTTATGATCTTTAAGTCCTTACATGGCATGGGTCCGGGATACCTCGAGGACCACCTGCTGCCGGCGTCAACTCCCCTCCGCCCTGTGTGTGCCCACAGAGAGGGCCTCCTCAGGGTGCCTCCGGTCAGGGAATGTCGACTGGTGGCCCCCAGGGGGAGGGCCTTCTCTGTGGGTGCTCCGGCATTATGGAACCAACTGCCGGTGGAGCTCCGGATGGCATCGGACCTTCACTCCTTCCGCCGCGGGCTGAAGACCCACTTATTTGAACTAGCTGGTCTGGCCTGATGGGGGAATATGGGTTTTTTTAATGGTTTTTTTACTATTTTATTGTTGTTGTATTTTAATTGGGCATTGGTTTAATTTCTTTTTAATTTTTGTACTGCTATTTATATATGCCCTGTGAACCGCCCTGAGTCCCTCGGGAGAAGGGCGGTATAGAAATCAAATAAACTTAAACTTAAACTTACTTCACTGGATATTATTGGAATTACAATCCAAAACATATTGTTGTTAGTTGCGAAGTCGTGTCCAACCCATCGCGACCATGGACAATGTTCCTCCAGGCCTTCCTGTCCTCTACCATCTTCTGGAGTCCATTTAAGTTCACGCCTACTGCTTCAGCAACTCCATCCAGCCACCTCATTCTCTGTCGTCCCCTTCTTGCCCTCAATGTTTCCCAGCATTAGGCTCTTCTCCAGTGAGTCCCTCCTTCTCATTAGGTAGCCAAAGTATTTGCGTTTCAACTTCAGGATCTGGCCTTCTAAAGAGTAGTCAGGGTTGATCTCCTCTAGGACTGACCGGTTTGAACATATAGAGGATACCAAGTTGGATAAGTGGTTTTTTTAAAAAAATTAAAGGGTTCTCATTCAAATGAAACTTATGCCCAGTGCTTAATTAATTAGGAGGTGTATAGACTAGAGGTCAGGTAAAGCACATTCTCAGCAAGTAGAAAATCCCTGACATTTCCACTTAAAAGAATTTTATGTAATTGATAGGAAAAAAAAGACCTTTGCCTGTTTTACCTGAAGTTGCAGGGTGTCAAAATAGGCAATACTGAAAAGAATGACTTGCCTGCATTATAGCAGTTTCCTATGTTGAGTGAGAAGTAAATTCCACTAAACTCCATTGGATTTATTTAGGCTAGTTCTCAGGAAAGTATGATTAAGAGAATTCTTACGTTCTCACTTATCCCAAAAATAGGAAGTACGTAAGGGGTAGTTGCATGGCTTTGGATTGGAGATAGTAGGATGGCCTTTTTGACCCTTGGTACATATTATCACATTTCCTAGCACACTGTGTATGAAAGGACTTTGGTAATAAGTGTATTTTCAGTTTCAACTTTGACTTAAACAAATATAAAAAGAACCTCACCATACTACAAGAATAATTCGCTATGGAGAATTATGCGTAACAGGTAACTCATCAGAACAATACTATAGGCAGTCCTCGATTTATGACCACAACTGAGCCCAAAATTTTTGTTGCTAAGTGAAACATTTGTTAAGTAGATTTTGCTCCATTTTATGACCTTTCTTGCCACAGTTGTTAAGTGAATCGGGCTTCGTTGTCTTTGCTTGTCAGAACTGCAACCGTCATAAATATGAGTCAGTTGCCAAGCATCCATATTTTGTTCACTTGACCCTGGGGATGGCACAATGGTAGTAAATGTGGGGGGGAAAACGGTCGTAAGTCACTTTTTTCAGTGCTGTTGTAATTTTGAACAGTCATTAAATGAACTGTGGTAAGTCGAGGACTAGCTGTAATTACAAAAAAGTCTTAAGCAGCTTTCTTCATAAAAAATGATACCGTTTTTTTGGCCACACTTTAAATATTTAAGCCACTGATGAAGAGTCACTACTCTTAGGAGTCACCATTTCATGTAGACGTGTTTTTTTTTGGGGGGGGGGGGAAATCACCTGAATAATTTACCAAAGATCCCGATTTAAACCTTACTTGTTGGGTAACGAAAAGGAACTCACCCCGGCGAGCGGTAGGAAGGCTGAAGTAGCCACTCTTTATTTCCTTGCGAATTGGCAATTTTCCCTTCCCCGCGTACGACCTTTGCGCGCGCGGAGGTCGTGCGAAAGGTTCAGGATTCGCGAAAGAAGCAAACCCCCAGGAGGCTCATCGTCCCCATCGCACTTCCAAGGGCGATGAGACGTCCAGGAACTATCCCCGTCGGTGGGGTGGGCTGAGTACACAGAGGACGCAGCGTTTCTCCCTCCCCTCCTCCTCCTCCATTCAGACCAGCCTGGGAATTCTACAGCCGAGCCGCGGCGGCCTGTCCATTTTCCCGATGGACAGCCGTGGGTTGCCCTGCGCATGCCCAGATCGTGCGCATAAATCTTACTCTTTCAGTTCCCGGGTCCTTGCAACTCTCGACTTCTTTTATTATTATTATTATTATTATTATTATTATTATTATTATTATTATTATTATTATTATTATTATTATTATTATTATTATTATTATTATTATTATTATTATTATTATTATTATTATTATTATTATTATTATTGTTATTGTTATTATTATTATTATTGAATCCTATTAATAGCATTGTTTAAAAG